>NW_028125302.1:0-179303 GCF_965194825.1 Balaenoptera physalus | reverse complement strand
CTAAGTTAGGTGTAGTGTCAGGGCCATTGTTAGGGACAGTATCAGGGCCTGACTTCGGAGAAGTTCAGGGCCTTAGCCAGGGAAAGGTCAGGGACTTAGTAAGGGATATTATCAGGACCTGAATTAGCAGTAGTGTCAAAAATCCTTAGTGAGGAAAGTTAGGAATAAGTCAGGACTCAGGCCCTGACACTGTCCTTAACTAAGGCCCTGACACTACTCGTAACACAGGCCCTGATCTGATTCCTATCATAGGCCCTGACACTGGTCTTAACTAAGGCCCTGACACTGGCCCTAACTAAAGCTGTGACGCTACTCTTAACTCAGGCACTGACACTGTCCCTAACAAAGCCTCTGACACTACTCCTAACTCAGGCCCTGACACTGTCTCTAACTAAGGCCCTGATACTACTACGAACTCAGCACTGGCACTGTCCCTAACTTAGGCCCTGACTCTACTCCTAACTCAGGAACTGACACTGTCACTAACTAAGGCCCTGACACTGTTCATAACTCACACCCTAACACTACTCCTAAATCATGCCCTGGCAATGTCCCTAACTAAGGCCTTGACACTATTCCTAACTCAGGCACTGATACAATACCTAAGGAAGGCCCTGACATTACTTCTAACTCAGGCCCTGGAAAGGTCCCTAACTAAGGCCGACAAAACTCCTAACTCAGGCACTGACACTGTCCCAAAATAAGGCCCTGAATCTATTCCTAAGTGAGGCGCTGATACAATACCTAACGAAGGCACTGACGCTACTCCTAACTAAGGCCCTGACACTACTCCTAACTCAGGCAATGACACAGTCCATAACTAAGGCCCTGACACTATTCCCAACTCAGGCACTGACAGTGTACGTAACTAAAACCCTGACACTTCACCTAACTCAGGCACTGACAGTGTCCCTAACAAGAGCCCTCACACTACTCCCAAATCAGTCACTGACATTTTCCCTAATTGAGGCAATGATACTACTCCCAACTAAGGAACTAAGGCTCAGGATCATTGTGATGACAAGCGCCATGGAGCACTGTGATGACGAGGGTCATGGAGAATTGTGATGACAAGTGCATGGAGCATTGTGAGGACAAGGGCCATGGAGAATTGTGATGACAGGGGTCATGGAGAATTGTGATGACAAGGGCCACGGAGCATTGTGATGACAGAGTTCATGGGGCATTGTGATGAAAGTGGTCATGGAGCATTGTGATGAAAATGGTCATGGAGCATTGTGATGAAAGTGGTCATGGAGGATTGTGATGAAAAGCGCTATGGAGCATTGTGATGACAGGGGTCATGGAGCATTGTGAGGACAAGTGCCATGGAGCATTGTGATGATAGGACTCATGGGGCATTGTGATGACAGGGATCTTGGAGCTTTGTGGTGAAAGGGGACATGGAACATTGTGATTACAATGACCTGGAGCATTGTGATAACAAGGGTCATGGAGCATTGTGATGACAATCACCATGGATCATTGTGATTAGTGGGTAATGGAGCATTGTCATGAAAGGGGTCATGGATCATTGTGATTACAGGGAATCGAGGAGCATTGTTTGGACAAGCTCCAGGGATCATTGTGATGAAAGGGGAAAAGGAGAATTGTGATGAAAGGAATCATGGATCATTGTGATGACAGGGATCATGGAGCATTGTTACGACAAGAGCGAAGGAGCACTGTGATGACAAGGGCCATGGATCATGGTGATGACAGGGGTCAGGGAGCATTGTAATGACAGGGCTCATGGAACATTGTGATCTCAATGGTCATGGAGAATGTTGATGAAAGGGGTCATGGAGCATTGTGCTGAAAGTGGTCATGGATCTTTGTGATGACATGCAGCAGGGAGCATTGTGATGACAAGGGCCATGGATCATTGTGATGACAGTGGTTATGGAGCATTGTGATGAAAGGTGTCATGGCTCATTGTGATGAGAGGGGGCCTGGAGCATTGTGATGACAGGGTTCATGGGGCATTGTGATGACAAGGGCCTTGGAGCATTGTGATGAAAGTGGTCATATGGCATTTTGAATGATAGGGGCCATGGAACATTGTGATGACAAGTGTCATGGAGCCTTGTAATGACAGGGTGCATGGAACATTGTGATGTCACCGCCATGTAGCATTTTAGACAAGGGTCAAGGAGTATTGTGATGATAAGTGCGTGGAACATTGCGAAGACAGGTGTCATGGAGCATTGTGATGATAAGGGCATGGAGCCTTGTGATGACAGGGGGCATGGAACATTGTAATGAAAGGGGGCATGGAACATTGTGATGAAAGTGGTCATGGAGCATTGTGATGAAAGACGTCTGGGAGCATTGTGATGAAAGGGGCCATGGGGCATTGCGATGAGAAGGGGTCAAGGAGCATTGTGATGACAAGCGCCATGGGGCATTGTGATGGCAAGAGCCATGGAATATTGTGATGAAAAGGGTCATGGACCACTGTGCTGAATGTGGTCATGGAGCATTGTGATGCAAAGCGCCATGGAGCATTGGGATGACAAGCGTCATGGAGCTTTGTGATGAATTGTCTCATGGAACATTGTGATGACAGGGGTTGTGGAGCACTGTGATTACATTGAACATGGAGCATTGTGAAGACAAAGGCCATGGAGCATTGTGATGAGAAGGGCATGGAGCATTGTGATGACAAAAGTCATAAAGCAGTGCGATGAAAGGATTAATGGAGCATTGTGATGAAAGGGGTCATGGAGCATTGTGATGACAGGGGGCATGGAGCACTGTGATGAAAGGGGTTATGGAGCACTGTGACTACAGGGGAAATTGTGATGCATTTTGATGAAAGGGGACATGAGAGAGGGGTAATGGAGCATTCTGATGAAAGTTTTCATGGCTCATTGTGAAGAAAAGGGGCATGGAGCATTGTGAGGAAAAGGGTTATGGAGCACTGTGATTACAGGGGTAATTTAGAGCATTGTGATAAACGGGGACCTGGAGCAATTTGATGACAGGGGTCATGGGGCATTGTGAGGGCAAGGACCATGAAGCATTGTGATGACAGGGGTAATTTGGCTTTGTGAATGACAGGGGACCTGGAGCATTGTGATGACAAGGGTAATGGAGCATTGTGATGACCGGGGTCATGGAGCATTGTGATGACAGGGGGCATGGAGCATTGTGATCACAAGATCATGGAACATTGTGAGACAAGGGTCATGGGCCAATGTGATGACATGGGGTATGGAGCATTGTGATGACAATGGTATGTAGCATTGCGATGACACGGGTCATGAAGCATTGCGATGAGAGTGGTCATGGAGCTTTGGGATGCCAGGGGTCATGGAGCATTGTGATGACAATGGCCATGGCGCATTTTGATGAAAGGGGTCACGGAGCATTGTGACGGAAGGGGTCATGGAGCATTGTGATGACAGGGGTCATGGGGCATTGTGATGAAAAGGGCGTGGAGCATTGTGATGACAGTGGTCACGGAACATTGTGACGATAAGGGCATGGAGCCTAGTGAGGGACAGTCTAGCGGTCTTGGGACTAAATTCAGTGACTGAGGTAGGCACAGCATAAAGTCTTTAGTTAGCATAAGAGGTAGGATATTAGCTCGGGACAGGGTTACGGTGAAGGCTAGGAATCGTGTCAGGAAATGACCTAAGGATAGTGTGAAGACCTTTGTTACTGAGAATATCAGGGCCTTATTCAGAACCAGTGTTAGGGCTTCAGGCAGGGACAGTATCAGGGCCTGACTTAGGGAGAGCGACAGGGTCTGAGTGAGGCCTAATGTCAGGCCCTTAGCTGGGGACACTGTCAGGGAGTGACGTAGGAGCAGCATCAGTGCCTTTGTTGGATCAGCTTTAGGCTCTTAGTTAAAGATGACCAGAGCCCTAGTTAGTCACAGCGTCAAGGCCTCAGTTAGGGAAAGCTTCAGGGCCTGAGTTACGGACAGCCTCAGGTCTTCACTTAAAGACAGCGACAGGGCTTTCTTAGGGAGAGTGTCAAGACCTTGGTTAGAAATGGGTCAGGATATTATCTCAGGAGAGTGTCAGGATTTTAGTTATTGCTGGCAGCAGGGCCTATATTAGGGACAGATTCTGGGCCTTTGTTAGAGACAGTGTCATGGCCTTAGTTAGGAGTAGTCAGGGCCTTAGTTAGGGAGAGCATTAGGGTTTCAGTCAGCATAAGATGCAGGAGATTATCTCGGGACAGAGTCAGGTTCCAGGCCAGAGATAGTGAAAGGAAATGACCAAGGGATAACGAGAAGACCTTAGTCATTGAGAGCATCAGGGCCTTAGTTAGCAGCAGCGTGAGGGCCTTAATCAGGACCAGTGCCAGGGCTTGATGTACGGACAGCGTCAGAGCCTAACTAAGGTACAGCAACAGGGCCTAAGTGAGGCCTATCTTTGGGGCCTGAGTAAGGGACAGTATCAGGGCATGACTTAGGAGCAGCAGAAAGGCCTCTGTAGGATCAGCATTAGGGTCTTCGTTAAAGATATTATCAGGGCCTCTGTTAGGGACAGCCTCAAGGTCTCACTTAGGGACAGCGTCAGGGCTTACTTTGGGAAAGTTTCAGGACCTTGGGAAGACATGGGTCAGGATATTAGCTCAGGATAATGTCAGGTGTTCAGATATTGACGGCAGCAGGGCCTTAGTTAGAGGCAGTGTCAGGCCTAAGTTAGGACTAGCATCAGAGCCTTTGTTAGGTACAGTGTCAGTGACTGAGTTAGGTGTAGTGTCAGGGCCTTAGTTAGGGACAGTGTCAGGACCTGCGTTAGGACGAGCCTCCAGGCCTCAGGTAGGGACAGGTTCACGGCCTCGGACCTAAATTCAGGGCCTCATTTAGGGACAGAATCACAGATTTAGCTAGCATAAGAGGATCTACAGCTGAACGCAACTTGAACACCACCACAAGCAGATGCAGAAGTGAACCATGCACGCCCCTATGAAGGAATATTCCACAGCAGTTGAGTACATTTTGTTTAAAGTTAGTAACACTATAAAAATGATGTTTTTAAGAAAACCATATTCAGAAGATGAAAGAATCTCGTTCTAAAGAATCTCTTTAGCTAATCTCGACTTTAGCTAAAGAGAAGGTTAGGTTAAGATCTAGGGATAGTGTCAGGAAATGACCTAGGGATAGTGTCAAGACCTTAGTTACTTAGAGCATCAGGGCCTAATTAAGGACCAGTAAGTGTCAGGGCTTCGGGTAGGGACAGCGTCAGAGCCTGACTTAGGGAGAGCGACAGGGCCTGAGTGAGGCCTAGCGTCAGGGCCTTAGCTAGGGACAGTGTCAGGGCATGACTTAGGAGCAACATAAGAGCCACGGTAGGATCAGCCTCAGGGGCTATGTTAAAGATATTATCAGGGCCTCTGTTAGGGACAGCCTCAAGGCCTCACTTAGGGAGAGCATCAGGGCTTCCTTAGGGAGAGTTTCAGGACCTTGGTAAGAGATGAGTTAGGATATTAGCTCAGGATAATGTCAGGACTTTAGATATTGATGGTAGCAGGGCCTACGTAAGGGACAGTGTCAAGGCGTTAGTTAGGAGTAACGGGCCCCTGATAGGTCCAGTGTCAGGTCCTCAGTTAGCAATAGTGTTAGGGCCTTAGTTAGGGACAGTGTCAGGGCCAGATGTAGGACGAGCATCTAGGCCTTAGTTCGGGACAGTTTCACGGTCTTGGGACTAAATTCAGTGCCTGAGGCAGGCACAACCTAAGGGCTTCAGTTAGCATAAGAGGCAGGACATTAGCTAGTGACAGTGTCAGTTTAACATGTAGGGATAGTGTCAGGAAATGACCTAAGGATAGTGTGAAGACCTTTGTTACTGAGACTCTCAGGGCCTTATTCAGAACCAGGGTTAGGGCTTCAGGTAGGGACAGCATCAGAGCCTGACTTAGGGAGAGCGATAGGGTCTGAGTGAGGCCTAGCATCAGACCCTTAGCTGGGGACACTGTCAGGGCATGACTTAGGAGCAGCCTCAGGGCTTCTGTTGGATCAGCCTTAGGGTCTTAGTTAAAGACATGACCAGGGTCTGAGTTAGTCACAGCATCAAGGCCTGAGTTAGTTAGGGAAAGCTGCAGGGCCTCACTTAGGGACAGCGTCAGGGCTTACTTTGGGACAGTTTCAGGACCTTGGTAAGACGTGGGTCAGAATATTAGCTCCGGATAATGTCAGGACTTTAGATATTGATGGCAGCAGCCCTTAGTTAGAGACAGTGTCAGGCCCTGAGTTACGACTAGCATCAGAGCCTTTGTTAGGTACAATGTACGGGACTGAGTTAGGAGTAGAGTCAGGGCGTTAGTTAGTGACAGTGTCAGGGCCTGACTTCGGGAGAGCGACAGGGCCTGAGTGGGGCCTAGCGTCAGGCCCTTTGCTGGGCACACTGTCAGGGCATGACTTTGGAGCAGCATCAGCGTCTTTGCTGGATCAGCACTAAGGTCTTCGTGAAATACATGATCAGGGCCTGAGTTAGTCACAGCTTCAAGGCTTCAGTTAAGGAAAGCTTCAGGGCCTGAGTTAGGGACAGCCTCAGGTCTTCACTTACGGACAGCGTCAGGGCTTACTTTGGGACAGTTTCAGGACCTTGGAAAGACATAGGTCAGGATATTAGCTCAGGATAATGTCAGGACTTTACATACTGATGGCAGCAGGGCCTTAGTTACAGACAGTTTCAGGGCCTGAGTTAGGCCTAGCATCAGTGACTTTGTTAGGTACAGTGTAAGGGACTGAGTTAGGAGTAGTGTCAGGGCCTTGCTTAGGGACAGTGTCAGGGTCTGAGTTAGGTGTACTGTCAGAGACCTAGTTAGGGACAGTGCTAGGGCCTGAGTTACGATTCGTGTCAAGGCCTTATTTAGGACCAATTTCAGGGCCTTAGTTTGGACTAGCATCAGGGCCATTGTTAGGAATCGTATGAGGGCCTGAGTTAGGCGTACTGTCAGGGCCTTAGCTAGGGACAGTGTTAGGGCCTGAGTTAGGATTAGTGTCAAGGCCTTATTTAAGACCAATTTTAGGGCTTTAGTTTGGACTGGCAACAGAGCCTTTGTTAGGTATCATTTCGGGGCCCTAAGTTAGGTGTAGTGTCAGGGCCATTGTTAGGGACAGTATCAGGGCCTGACTTCGGAGAAGTTCAGGGCCTTAGCCAGGGAAAGGTCAGGGACTTAGTAAGGGATATTATCAGGACCTGAATTAGCAGTAGTGTCAAAAATCCTTAGTGAGGAAAGTTAGGAATAAGTCAGGACTCAGGCCCTGACACTGTCCTTAACTAAGGCCCTGACACTACTCGTAACACAGGCCCTGATCTGATTCCTATCATAGGCCCTGACACTGGTCTTAACTAAGGCCCTGACACTGGCCCTAACTAAAGCTGTGACGCTACTCTTAACTCAGGCACTGACACTGTCCCTAACAAAGCCTCTGACACTACTCCTAACTCAGGCCCTGACACTGTCTCTAACTAAGGCCCTGATACTACTACGAACTCAGCACTGGCACTGTCCCTAACTTAGGCCCTGACTCTACTCCTAACTCAGGAACTGACACTGTCACTAACTAAGGCCCTGACACTGTTCATAACTCACACCCTAACACTACTCCTAAATCATGCCCTGGCAATGTCCCTAACTAAGGCCTTGACACTATTCCTAACTCAGGCACTGATACAATACCTAAGGAAGGCCCTGACATTACTTCTAACTCAGGCCCTGGAAAGGTCCCTAACTAAGGCCGACAAAACTCCTAACTCAGGCACTGACACTGTCCCAAAATAAGGCCCTGAATCTATTCCTAAGTGAGGCGCTGATACAATACCTAACGAAGGCACTGACGCTACTCCTAACTAAGGCCCTGACACTACTCCTAACTCAGGCAATGACACAGTCCATAACTAAGGCCCTGACACTATTCCCAACTCAGGCACTGACAGTGTACGTAACTAAAACCCTGACACTTCACCTAACTCAGGCACTGACAGTGTCCCTAACAAGAGCCCTCACACTACTCCCAAATCAGTCACTGACATTTTCCCTAATTGAGGCAATGATACTACTCCCAACTAAGGAACTAAGGCTCAGGATCATTGTGATGACAAGCGCCATGGAGCACTGTGATGACGAGGGTCATGGAGAATTGTGATGACAAGTGCATGGAGCATTGTGAGGACAAGGGCCATGGAGAATTGTGATGACAGGGGTCATGGAGAATTGTGATGACAAGGGCCACGGAGCATTGTGATGACAGAGTTCATGGGGCATTGTGATGAAAGTGGTCATGGAGCATTGTGATGAAAATGGTCATGGAGCATTGTGATGAAAGTGGTCATGGAGGATTGTGATGAAAAGCGCTATGGAGCATTGTGATGAAAATGGTCATGGAGCATTGTGATGAAAGTGGTCATGGAGGATTGTGATGATAGGACTCATGGGGCATTGTGATGACAGGGATCTTGGAGCTTTGTGGTGAAAGGGGACATGGAACATTGTGATTACAATGACCTGGAGCATTGTGATAACAAGGGTCATGGAGCATTGTGATGACAATCACCATGGATCATTGTGATTAGTGGGTAATGGAGCATTGTCATGAAAGGGGTCATGGATCATTGTGATTACAGGGAATCGAGGAGCATTGTTTGGACAAGCTCCAGGGATCATTGTGATGAAAGGGGAAAAGGAGAATTGTGATGAAAGGAATCATGGATCATTGTGATGACAGGGATCATGGAGCATTGTTACGACAAGAGCGAAGGAGCACTGTGATGACAAGGGCCATGGATCATGGTGATGACAGGGGTCAGGGAGCATTGTAATGACAGGGCTCATGGAACATTGTGATCTCAATGGTCATGGAGAATGTTGATGAAAGGGGTCATGGAGCATTGTGCTGAAAGTGGTCATGGATCTTTGTGATGACATGCAGCAGGGAGCATTGTGATGACAAGGGCCATGGATCATTGTGATGACAGTGGTTATGGAGCATTGTGATGAAAGGTGTCATGGCTCATTGTGATGAGAGGGGGCCTGGAGCATTGTGATGACAGGGTTCATGGGGCATTGTGATGACAAGGGCCTTGGAGCATTGTGATGAAAGTGGTCATATGGCATTTTGAATGATAGGGGCCATGGAACATTGTGATGACAAGTGTCATGGAGCCTTGTAATGACAGGGTGCATGGAACATTGTGATGTCACCGCCATGTAGCATTTTAGACAAGGGTCAAGGAGTATTGTGATGATAAGTGCGTGGAACATTGCGAAGACAGGTGTCATGGAGCATTGTGATGATAAGGGCATGGAGCCTTGTGATGACAGGGGGCATGGAACATTGTAATGAAAGGGGGCATGGAACATTGTGATGAAAGTGGTCATGGAGCATTGTGATGAAAGACGTCTGGGAGCATTGTGATGAAAGGGGCCATGGGGCATTGCGATGAGAAGGGGTCAAGGAGCATTGTGATGACAAGCGCCATGGGGCATTGTGATGGCAAGAGCCATGGAATATTGTGATGAAAAGGGTCATGGACCACTGTGCTGAATGTGGTCATGGAGCATTGTGATGCAAAGCGCCATGGAGCATTGGGATGACAAGCGTCATGGAGCTTTGTGATGAATTGTCTCATGGAACATTGTGATGACAGGGGTTGTGGAGCACTGTGATTACATTGAACATGGAGCATTGTGAAGACAAAGGCCATGGAGCATTGTGATGAGAAGGGCATGGAGCATTGTGATGACAAAAGTCATAAAGCAGTGCGATGAAAGGATTAATGGAGCATTGTGATGAAAGGGGTCATGGAGCATTGTGATGACAGGGGGCATGGAGCACTGTGATGAAAGGGGTTATGGAGCACTGTGACTACAGGGGAAATTGTGATGCATTTTGATGAAAGGGGACATGAGAGAGGGGTAATGGAGCATTCTGATGAAAGTTTTCATGGCTCATTGTGAAGAAAAGGGGCATGGAGCATTGTGAGGAAAAGGGTTATGGAGCACTGTGATTACAGGGGTAATTTAGAGCATTGTGATAAACGGGGACCTGGAGCAATTTGATGACAGGGGTCATGGGGCATTGTGAGGGCAAGGACCATGAAGCATTGTGATGACAGGGGTAATTTGGCTTTGTGAATGACAGGGGACCTGGAGCATTGTGATGACAAGGGTAATGGAGCATTGTGATGACCGGGGTCATGGAGCATTGTGATGACAGGGGGCATGGAGCATTGTGATCACAAGATCATGGAACATTGTGAGACAAGGGTCATGGGCCAATGTGATGACATGGGGTATGGAGCATTGTGATGACAATGGTATGTAGCATTGCGATGACACGGGTCATGAAGCATTGCGATGAGAGTGGTCATGGAGCTTTGGGATGCCAGGGGTCATGGAGCATTGTGATGACAATGGCCATGGCGCATTTTGATGAAAGGGGTCACGGAGCATTGTGACGGAAGGGGTCATGGAGCATTGTGATGACAGGGGTCATGGGGCATTGTGATGAAAAGGGCGTGGAGCATTGTGATGACAGTGGTCACGGAACATTGTGACGATAAGGGCATGGAGCCTAGTGAGGGACAGTCTAGCGGTCTTGGGACTAAATTCAGTGACTGAGGTAGGCACAGCATAAAGTCTTTAGTTAGCATAAGAGGTAGGATATTAGCTCGGGACAGGGTTACGGTGAAGGCTAGGAATCGTGTCAGGAAATGACCTAAGGATAGTGTGAAGACCTTTGTTACTGAGAATATCAGGGCCTTATTCAGAACCAGTGTTAGGGCTTCAGGCAGGGACAGTATCAGGGCCTGACTTAGGGAGAGCGACAGGGTCTGAGTGAGGCCTAATGTCAGGCCCTTAGCTGGGGACACTGTCAGGGAGTGACGTAGGAGCAGCATCAGTGCCTTTGTTGGATCAGCTTTAGGCTCTTAGTTAAAGATGACCAGAGCCCTAGTTAGTCACAGCGTCAAGGCCTCAGTTAGGGAAAGCTTCAGGGCCTGAGTTACGGACAGCCTCAGGTCTTCACTTAAAGACAGCGACAGGGCTTTCTTAGGGAGAGTGTCAAGACCTTGGTTAGAAATGGGTCAGGATATTATCTCAGGAGAGTGTCAGGATTTTAGTTATTGCTGGCAGCAGGGCCTATATTAGGGACAGATTCTGGGCCTTTGTTAGAGACAGTGTCATGGCCTTAGTTAGGAGTAGTCAGGGCCTTAGTTAGGGAGAGCATTAGGGTTTCAGTCAGCATAAGATGCAGGAGATTATCTCGGGACAGAGTCAGGTTCCAGGCCAGAGATAGTGAAAGGAAATGACCAAGGGATAACGAGAAGACCTTAGTCATTGAGAGCATCAGGGCCTTAGTTAGCAGCAGCGTGAGGGCCTTAATCAGGACCAGTGCCAGGGCTTGATGTACGGACAGCGTCAGAGCCTAACTAAGGTACAGCAACAGGGCCTAAGTGAGGCCTATCTTTGGGGCCTGAGTAAGGGACAGTATCAGGGCATGACTTAGGAGCAGCAGAAAGGCCTCTGTAGGATCAGCATTAGGGTCTTCGTTAAAGATATTATCAGGGCCTCTGTTAGGGACAGCCTCAAGGTCTCACTTAGGGACAGCGTCAGGGCTTACTTTGGGAAAGTTTCAGGACCTTGGGAAGACATGGGTCAGGATATTAGCTCCGGATAATGTCAGGTGTTCAGATATTGACGGCAGCAGGGCCTTAGTTAGAGGCAGTGTCAGGCCTAAGTTAGGACTAGCATCAGAGCCTTTGTTAGGTACAGTGTCAGTGACTGAGTTAGGTGTAGTGTCAGGGCCTTAGTTAGGGACAGTGTCAGGACCTGCGTTAGGACGAGCCTCCAGGCCTCAGGTAGGGACAGGTTCACGGCCTCGGACCTAAATTCAGGGCCTCATTTAGGGACAGAATCACAGATTTAGCTAGCATAAGAGGATCTACAGCTGAAAGCAACTTGAACACCACCACAAGCAGATGCAGAAGTGAACCATGCACGCCCCTATGAAGGAATATTCCACAGCAGTTGAGTACATTTTGTTTAAAGTTAGTAACACTATAAAAATGATGTTTTTAAGAAAACCATATTCAGAAGATGAAAGAATCTCGTTCTAAAGAATCTCTTTAGCTAATCTCGACATTAGGTAAAGAGAAGGTTAGGTTAAGATCTAGGGATAGTGTCAGGAAATGACCTAGGGATAGTGTCAAGACCTTAGTTACTTAGAGCATCAGGGCCTAATTAAGGACCAGTAAGTGTCAGGGCTTCGGGTAGGGACAGCGTCAGAGCCTGACTTAGGGAGAGCGACAGGGCCTGAGTGAGGCCTAGCGTCAGGGCCTTAGCTAGGGACAGTGTCAGGGCATGACTTAGGAGCAACATAAGAGCCACGGTAGGATCAGCCTCAGGGGCTATGTTAAAGATATTATCAGGGCCTCTGTTAGGGACAGCCTCAAGGCCTCACTTAGGGAGAGCATCAGGGCTTCCTTAGGGAGAGTTTCAGGACCTTGGTAAGAGATGAGTTAGGATATTAGCTCAGGATAATGTCAGGACTTTAGATATTGATGGTAGCAGGGCCTACGTAAGGGACAGTGTCAAGGCGTTAGTTAGGAGTAACGGGCCCCTGATAGGTCCAGTGTCAGGTCCTCAGTTAGCAATAGTGTTAGGGCCTTAGTTAGGGACAGTGTCAGGGCCAGATGTAGGACGAGCATCTAGGCCTTAGTTCGGGACAGTTTCACGGTCTTGGGACTAAATTCAGTGCCTGAGGCAGGCACAACCTAAGGGCTTCAGTTAGCATAAGAGGCAGGACATTAGCTAGTGACAGTGTCAGTTTAACATGTAGGGATAGTGTCAGGAAATGACCTAAGGATAGTGTGAAGACCTTTGTTACTGAGACTCTCAGGGCCTTATTCAGAACCAGGGTTAGGGCTTCAGGTAGGGACAGCATCAGAGCCTGACTTAGGGAGAGCGATAGGGTCTGAGTGAGGCCTAGCATCAGACCCTTAGCTGGGGACACTGTCAGGGCATGACTTAGGAGCAGCCTCAGGGCTTCTGTTGGATCAGCCTTAGGGTCTTAGTTAAAGACATGACCAGGGTCTGAGTTAGTCACAGCATCAAGGCCTGAGTTAGTTAGGGAAAGCTGCAGGGCCTCACTTAGGGACAGCGTCAGGGCTTACTTTGGGACAGTTTCAGGACCTTGGTAAGACGTGGGTCAGAATATTAGCTCCGGATAATGTCAGGACTTTAGATATTGATGGCAGCAGCCCTTAGTTAGAGACAGTGTCAGGCCCTGAGTTACGACTAGCATCAGAGCCTTTGTTAGGTACAATGTACGGGACTGAGTTAGGAGTAGAGTCAGGGCGTTAGTTAGTGACAGTGTCAGGGCCTGACTTCGGGAGAGCGACAGGGCCTGAGTGGGGCCTAGCGTCAGGCCCTTTGCTGGGCACACTGTCAGGGCATGACTTTGGAGCAGCATCAGCGTCTTTGCTGGATCAGCACTAAGGTCTTCGTGAAATACATGATCAGGGCCTGAGTTAGTCACAGCTTCAAGGCTTCAGTTAAGGAAAGCTTCAGGGCCTGAGTTAGGGACAGCCTCAGGTCTTCACTTACGGACAGCGTCAGGGCTTACTTTGGGACAGTTTCAGGACCTTGGAAAGACATAGGTCAGGATATTAGCTCAGGATAATGTCAGGACTTTACATACTGATGGCAGCAGGGCCTTAGTTACAGACAGTTTCAGGGCCTGAGTTAGGCCTAGCATCAGTGACTTTGTTAGGTACAGTGTAAGGGACTGAGTTAGGAGTAGTGTCAGGGCCTTGCTTAGGGACAGTGTCAGGGTCTGAGTTAGGTGTACTGTCAGAGACCTAGTTAGGGACAGTGCTAGGGCCTGAGTTACGATTCGTGTCAAGGCCTTATTTAGGACCAATTTCAGGGCCTTAGTTTGGACTAGCATCAGGGCCATTGTTAGGAATCGTATGAGGGCCTGAGTTAGGCGTACTGTCAGGGCCTTAGCTAGGGACAGTGTTAGGGCCTGAGTTAGGATTAGTGTCAAGGCCTTATTTAAGACCAATTTTAGGGCTTTAGTTTGGACTGGCAACAGAGCCTTTGTTAGGTATCATTTCGGGGCCCTAAGTTAGGTGTAGTGTCAGGGCCATTGTTAGGGACAGTATCAGGGCCTGACTTCGGAGAAGTTCAGGGCCTTAGCCAGGGAAAGGTCAGGGACTTAGTAAGGGATATTATCAGGACCTGAATTAGCAGTAGTGTCAAAAATCCTTAGTGAGGAAAGTTAGGAATAAGTCAGGACTCAGGCCCTGACACTGTCCTTAACTAAGGCCCTGACACTACTCGTAACACAGGCCCTGATCTGATTCCTATCATAGGCCCTGACACTGGTCTTAACTAAGGCCCTGACACTGGCCCTAACTAAAGCTGTGACGCTACTCTTAACTCAGGCACTGACACTGTCCCTAACAAAGCCTCTGACACTACTCCTAACTCAGGCCCTGACACTGTCTCTAACTAAGGCCCTGATACTACTACGAACTCAGCACTGGCACTGTCCCTAACTTAGGCCCTGACTCTACTCCTAACTCAGGAACTGACACTGTCACTAACTAAGGCCCTGACACTGTTCATAACTCACACCCTAACACTACTCCTAAATCATGCCCTGGCAATGTCCCTAACTAAGGCCTTGACACTATTCCTAACTCAGGCACTGATACAATACCTAAGGAAGGCCCTGACATTACTTCTAACTCAGGCCCTGGAAAGGTCCCTAACTAAGGCCGACAAAACTCCTAACTCAGGCACTGACACTGTCCCAAAATAAGGCCCTGAATCTATTCCTAAGTGAGGCGCTGATACAATACCTAACGAAGGCACTGACGCTACTCCTAACTAAGGCCCTGACACTACTCCTAACTCAGGCAATGACACAGTCCATAACTAAGGCCCTGACACTATTCCCAACTCAGGCACTGACAGTGTACGTAACTAAAACCCTGACACTTCACCTAACTCAGGCACTGACAGTGTCCCTAACAAGAGCCCTCACACTACTCCCAAATCAGTCACTGACATTTTCCCTAATTGAGGCAATGATACTACTCCCAACTAAGGAACTAAGGCTCAGGATCATTGTGATGACAAGCGCCATGGAGCACTGTGATGACGAGGGTCATGGAGAATTGTGATGACAAGTGCATGGAGCATTGTGAGGACAAGGGCCATGGAGAATTGTGATGACAGGGGTCATGGAGAATTGTGATGACAAGGGCCACGGAGCATTGTGATGACAGAGTTCATGGGGCATTGTGATGAAAGTGGTCATGGAGCATTGTGATGAAAATGGTCATGGAGCATTGTGATGAAAGTGGTCATGGAGGATTGTGATGAAAAGCGCTATGGAGCATTGTGATGACAGGGGTCATGGAGCATTGTGAGGACAAGTGCCATGGAGCATTGTGATGATAGGACTCATGGGGCATTGTGATGACAGGGATCTTGGAGCTTTGTGGTGAAAGGGGACATGGAACATTGTGATTACAATGACCTGGAGCATTGTGATAACAAGGGTCATGGAGCATTGTGATGACAATCACCATGGATCATTGTGATTAGTGGGTAATGGAGCATTGTCATGAAAGGGGTCATGGATCATTGTGATTACAGGGAATCGAGGAGCATTGTTTGGACAAGCTCCAGGGATCATTGTGATGAAAGGGGAAAAGGAGAATTGTGATGAAAGGAATCATGGATCATTGTGATGACAGGGATCATGGAGCATTGTTACGACAAGAGCGAAGGAGCACTGTGATGACAAGGGCCATGGATCATGGTGATGACAGGGGTCAGGGAGCATTGTAATGACAGGGCTCATGGAACATTGTGATCTCAATGGTCATGGAGAATGTTGATGAAAGGGGTCATGGAGCATTGTGCTGAAAGTGGTCATGGATCTTTGTGATGACATGCAGCAGGGAGCATTGTGATGACAAGGGCCATGGATCATTGTGATGACAGTGGTTATGGAGCATTGTGATGAAAGGTGTCATGGCTCATTGTGATGAGAGGGGGCCTGGAGCATTGTGATGACAGGGTTCATGGGGCATTGTGATGACAAGGGCCTTGGAGCATTGTGATGAAAGTGGTCATATGGCATTTTGAATGATAGGGGCCATGGAACATTGTGATGACAAGTGTCATGGAGCCTTGTAATGACAGGGTGCATGGAACATTGTGATGTCACCGCCATGTAGCATTTTAGACAAGGGTCAAGGAGTATTGTGATGATAAGTGCGTGGAACATTGCGAAGACAGGTGTCATGGAGCATTGTGATGATAAGGGCATGGAGCCTTGTGATGACAGGGGGCATGGAACATTGTAATGAAAGGGGGCATGGAACATTGTGATGAAAGTGGTCATGGAGCATTGTGATGAAAGACGTCTGGGAGCATTGTGATGAAAGGGGCCATGGGGCATTGCGATGAGAAGGGGTCAAGGAGCATTGTGATGACAAGCGCCATGGGGCATTGTGATGGCAAGAGCCATGGAATATTGTGATGAAAAGGGTCATGGACCACTGTGCTGAATGTGGTCATGGAGCATTGTGATGCAAAGCGCCATGGAGCATTGGGATGACAAGCGTCATGGAGCTTTGTGATGAATTGTCTCATGGAACATTGTGATGACAGGGGTTGTGGAGCACTGTGATTACATTGAACATGGAGCATTGTGAAGACAAAGGCCATGGAGCATTGTGATGAGAAGGGCATGGAGCATTGTGATGACAAAAGTCATAAAGCAGTGCGATGAAAGGATTAATGGAGCATTGTGATGAAAGGGGTCATGGAGCATTGTGATGACAGGGGGCATGGAGCACTGTGATGAAAGGGGTTATGGAGCACTGTGACTACAGGGGAAATTGTGATGCATTTTGATGAAAGGGGACATGAGAGAGGGGTAATGGAGCATTCTGATGAAAGTTTTCATGGCTCATTGTGAAGAAAAGGGGCATGGAGCATTGTGAGGAAAAGGGTTATGGAGCACTGTGATTACAGGGGTAATTTAGAGCATTGTGATAAACGGGGACCTGGAGCAATTTGATGACAGGGGTCATGGGGCATTGTGAGGGCAAGGACCATGAAGCATTGTGATGACAGGGGTAATTTGGCTTTGTGAATGACAGGGGACCTGGAGCATTGTGATGACAAGGGTAATGGAGCATTGTGATGACCGGGGTCATGGAGCATTGTGATGACAGGGGGCATGGAGCATTGTGATCACAAGATCATGGAACATTGTGAGACAAGGGTCATGGGCCAATGTGATGACATGGGGTATGGAGCATTGTGATGACAATGGTATGTAGCATTGCGATGACACGGGTCATGAAGCATTGCGATGAGAGTGGTCATGGAGCTTTGGGATGCCAGGGGTCATGGAGCATTGTGATGACAATGGCCATGGCGCATTTTGATGAAAGGGGTCACGGAGCATTGTGACGGAAGGGGTCATGGAGCATTGTGATGACAGGGGTCATGGGGCATTGTGATGAAAAGGGCGTGGAGCATTGTGATGACAGTGGTCACGGAACATTGTGACGATAAGGGCATGGAGCCTAGTGAGGGACAGTCTAGCGGTCTTGGGACTAAATTCAGTGACTGAGGTAGGCACAGCATAAAGTCTTTAGTTAGCATAAGAGGTAGGATATTAGCTCGGGACAGGGTTACGGTGAAGGCTAGGAATCGTGTCAGGAAATGACCTAAGGATAGTGTGAAGACCTTTGTTACTGAGAATATCAGGGCCTTATTCAGAACCAGTGTTAGGGCTTCAGGCAGGGACAGTATCAGGGCCTGACTTAGGGAGAGCGACAGGGTCTGAGTGAGGCCTAATGTCAGGCCCTTAGCTGGGGACACTGTCAGGGAGTGACGTAGGAGCAGCATCAGTGCCTTTGTTGGATCAGCTTTAGGCTCTTAGTTAAAGATGACCAGAGCCCTAGTTAGTCACAGCGTCAAGGCCTCAGTTAGGGAAAGCTTCAGGGCCTGAGTTACGGACAGCCTCAGGTCTTCACTTAAAGACAGCGACAGGGCTTTCTTAGGGAGAGTGTCAAGACCTTGGTTAGAAATGGGTCAGGATATTATCTCAGGAGAGTGTCAGGATTTTAGTTATTGCTGGCAGCAGGGCCTATATTAGGGACAGATTCTGGGCCTTTGTTAGAGACAGTGTCATGGCCTTAGTTAGGAGTAGTCAGGGCCTTAGTTAGGGAGAGCATTAGGGTTTCAGTCAGCATAAGATGCAGGAGATTATCTCGGGACAGAGTCAGGTTCCAGGCCAGAGATAGTGAAAGGAAATGACCAAGGGATAACGAGAAGACCTTAGTCATTGAGAGCATCAGGGCCTTAGTTAGCAGCAGCGTGAGGGCCTTAATCAGGACCAGTGCCAGGGCTTGATGTACGGACAGCGTCAGAGCCTAACTAAGGTACAGCAACAGGGCCTAAGTGAGGCCTATCTTTGGGGCCTGAGTAAGGGACAGTATCAGGGCATGACTTAGGAGCAGCAGAAAGGCCTCTGTAGGATCAGCATTAGGGTCTTCGTTAAAGATATTATCAGGGCCTCTGTTAGGGACAGCCTCAAGGTCTCACTTAGGGACAGCGTCAGGGCTTACTTTGGGAAAGTTTCAGGACCTTGGGAAGACATGGGTCAGGATATTAGCTCAGGATAATGTCAGGTGTTCAGATATTGACGGCAGCAGGGCCTTAGTTAGAGGCAGTGTCAGGCCTAAGTTAGGACTAGCATCAGAGCCTTTGTTAGGTACAGTGTCAGTGACTGAGTTAGGTGTAGTGTCAGGGCCTTAGTTAGGGACAGTGTCAGGACCTGCGTTAGGACGAGCCTCCAGGCCTCAGGTAGGGACAGGTTCACGGCCTCGGACCTAAATTCAGGGCCTCATTTAGGGACAGAATCACAGATTTAGCTAGCATAAGAGGATCTACAGCTGAAAGCAACTTGAACACCACCACAAGCAGATGCAGAAGTGAACCATGCACGCCCCTATGAAGGAATATTCCACAGCAGTTGAGTACATTTTGTTTAAAGTTAGTAACACTATAAAAATGATGTTTTTAAGAAAACCATATTCAGAAGATGAAAGAATCTCGTTCTAAAGAATCTCTTTAGCTAATCTCGACTTTAGCTAAAGAGAAGGTTAGGTTAAGATCTAGGGATAGTGTCAGGAAATGACCTAGGGATAGTGTCAAGACCTTAGTTACTTAGAGCATCAGGGCCTAATTAAGGACCAGTAAGTGTCAGGGCTTCGGGTAGGGACAGCGTCAGAGCCTGACTTAGGGAGAGCGACAGGGCCTGAGTGAGGCCTAGCGTCAGGGCCTTAGCTAGGGACAGTGTCAGGGCATGACTTAGGAGCAACATAAGAGCCACGGTAGGATCAGCCTCAGGGGCTATGTTAAAGATATTATCAGGGCCTCTGTTAGGGACAGCCTCAAGGCCTCACTTAGGGAGAGCATCAGGGCTTCCTTAGGGAGAGTTTCAGGACCTTGGTAAGAGATGAGTTAGGATATTAGCTCAGGATAATGTCAGGACTTTAGATATTGATGGTAGCAGGGCCTACGTAAGGGACAGTGTCAAGGCGTTAGTTAGGAGTAACGGGCCCCTGATAGGTCCAGTGTCAGGTCCTCAGTTAGCAATAGTGTTAGGGCCTTAGTTAGGGACAGTGTCAGGGCCAGATGTAGGACGAGCATCTAGGCCTTAGTTCGGGACAGTTTCACGGTCTTGGGACTAAATTCAGTGCCTGAGGCAGGCACAACCTAAGGGCTTCAGTTAGCATAAGAGGCAGGACATTAGCTAGTGACAGTGTCAGTTTAACATGTAGGGATAGTGTCAGGAAATGACCTAAGGATAGTGTGAAGACCTTTGTTACTGAGACTCTCAGGGCCTTATTCAGAACCAGGGTTAGGGCTTCAGGTAGGGACAGCATCAGAGCCTGACTTAGGGAGAGCGATAGGGTCTGAGTGAGGCCTAGCATCAGACCCTTAGCTGGGGACACTGTCAGGGCATGACTTAGGAGCAGCCTCAGGGCTTCTGTTGGATCAGCCTTAGGGTCTTAGTTAAAGACATGACCAGGGTCTGAGTTAGTCACAGCATCAAGGCCTGAGTTAGTTAGGGAAAGCTGCAGGGCCTCACTTAGGGACAGCGTCAGGGCTTACTTTGGGACAGTTTCAGGACCTTGGTAAGACGTGGGTCAGAATATTAGCTCCGGATAATGTCAGGACTTTAGATATTGATGGCAGCAGCCCTTAGTTAGAGACAGTGTCAGGCCCTGAGTTACGACTAGCATCAGAGCCTTTGTTAGGTACAATGTACGGGACTGAGTTAGGAGTAGAGTCAGGGCGTTAGTTAGTGACAGTGTCAGGGCCTGACTTCGGGAGAGCGACAGGGCCTGAGTGGGGCCTAGCGTCAGGCCCTTTGCTGGGCACACTGTCAGGGCATGACTTTGGAGCAGCATCAGCGTCTTTGCTGGATCAGCACTAAGGTCTTCGTGAAATACATGATCAGGGCCTGAGTTAGTCACAGCTTCAAGGCTTCAGTTAAGGAAAGCTTCAGGGCCTGAGTTAGGGACAGCCTCAGGTCTTCACTTACGGACAGCGTCAGGGCTTACTTTGGGACAGTTTCAGGACCTTGGAAAGACATAGGTCAGGATATTAGCTCAGGATAATGTCAGGACTTTACATACTGATGGCAGCAGGGCCTTAGTTACAGACAGTTTCAGGGCCTGAGTTAGGCCTAGCATCAGTGACTTTGTTAGGTACAGTGTAAGGGACTGAGTTAGGAGTAGTGTCAGGGCCTTGCTTAGGGACAGTGTCAGGGTCTGAGTTAGGTGTACTGTCAGAGACCTAGTTAGGGACAGTGCTAGGGCCTGAGTTACGATTCGTGTCAAGGCCTTATTTAGGACCAATTTCAGGGCCTTAGTTTGGACTAGCATCAGGGCCATTGTTAGGAATCGTATGAGGGCCTGAGTTAGGCGTACTGTCAGGGCCTTAGCTAGGGACAGTGTTAGGGCCTGAGTTAGGATTAGTGTCAAGGCCTTATTTAAGACCAATTTTAGGGCTTTAGTTTGGACTGGCAACAGAGCCTTTGTTAGGTATCATTTCGGGGCCCTAAGTTAGGTGTAGTGTCAGGGCCATTGTTAGGGACAGTATCAGGGCCTGACTTCGGAGAAGTTCAGGGCCTTAGCCAGGGAAAGGTCAGGGACTTAGTAAGGGATATTATCAGGACCTGAATTAGCAGTAGTGTCAAAAATCCTTAGTGAGGAAAGTTAGGAATAAGTCAGGACTCAGGCCCTGACACTGTCCTTAACTAAGGCCCTGACACTACTCGTAACACAGGCCCTGATCTGATTCCTATCATAGGCCCTGACACTGGTCTTAACTAAGGCCCTGACACTGGCCCTAACTAAAGCTGTGACGCTACTCTTAACTCAGGCACTGACACTGTCCCTAACAAAGCCTCTGACACTACTCCTAACTCAGGCCCTGACACTGTCTCTAACTAAGGCCCTGATACTACTACGAACTCAGCACTGGCACTGTCCCTAACTTAGGCCCTGACTCTACTCCTAACTCAGGAACTGACACTGTCACTAACTAAGGCCCTGACACTGTTCATAACTCACACCCTAACACTACTCCTAAATCATGCCCTGGCAATGTCCCTAACTAAGGCCTTGACACTATTCCTAACTCAGGCACTGATACAATACCTAAGGAAGGCCCTGACATTACTTCTAACTCAGGCCCTGGAAAGGTCCCTAACTAAGGCCGACAAAACTCCTAACTCAGGCACTGACACTGTCCCAAAATAAGGCCCTGAATCTATTCCTAAGTGAGGCGCTGATACAATACCTAACGAAGGCACTGACGCTACTCCTAACTAAGGCCCTGACACTACTCCTAACTCAGGCAATGACACAGTCCATAACTAAGGCCCTGACACTATTCCCAACTCAGGCACTGACAGTGTACGTAACTAAAACCCTGACACTTCACCTAACTCAGGCACTGACAGTGTCCCTAACAAGAGCCCTCACACTACTCCCAAATCAGTCACTGACATTTTCCCTAATTGAGGCAATGATACTACTCCCAACTAAGGAACTAAGGCTCAGGATCATTGTGATGACAAGCGCCATGGAGCACTGTGATGACGAGGGTCATGGAGAATTGTGATGACAAGTGCATGGAGCATTGTGAGGACAAGGGCCATGGAGAATTGTGATGACAGGGGTCATGGAGAATTGTGATGACAAGGGCCACGGAGCATTGTGATGACAGAGTTCATGGGGCATTGTGATGAAAGTGGTCATGGAGCATTGTGATGAAAATGGTCATGGAGCATTGTGATGAAAGTGGTCATGGAGGATTGTGATGAAAAGCGCTATGGAGCATTGTGATGAAAATGGTCATGGAGCATTGTGATGAAAGTGGTCATGGAGGATTGTGATGATAGGACTCATGGGGCATTGTGATGACAGGGATCTTGGAGCTTTGTGGTGAAAGGGGACATGGAACATTGTGATTACAATGACCTGGAGCATTGTGATAACAAGGGTCATGGAGCATTGTGATGACAATCACCATGGATCATTGTGATTAGTGGGTAATGGAGCATTGTCATGAAAGGGGTCATGGATCATTGTGATTACAGGGAATCGAGGAGCATTGTTTGGACAAGCTCCAGGGATCATTGTGATGAAAGGGGAAAAGGAGAATTGTGATGAAAGGAATCATGGATCATTGTGATGACAGGGATCATGGAGCATTGTTACGACAAGAGCGAAGGAGCACTGTGATGACAAGGGCCATGGATCATGGTGATGACAGGGGTCAGGGAGCATTGTAATGACAGGGCTCATGGAACATTGTGATCTCAATGGTCATGGAGAATGTTGATGAAAGGGGTCATGGAGCATTGTGCTGAAAGTGGTCATGGATCTTTGTGATGACATGCAGCAGGGAGCATTGTGATGACAAGGGCCATGGATCATTGTGATGACAGTGGTTATGGAGCATTGTGATGAAAGGTGTCATGGCTCATTGTGATGAGAGGGGGCCTGGAGCATTGTGATGACAGGGTTCATGGGGCATTGTGATGACAAGGGCCTTGGAGCATTGTGATGAAAGTGGTCATATGGCATTTTGAATGATAGGGGCCATGGAACATTGTGATGACAAGTGTCATGGAGCCTTGTAATGACAGGGTGCATGGAACATTGTGATGTCACCGCCATGTAGCATTTTAGACAAGGGTCAAGGAGTATTGTGATGATAAGTGCGTGGAACATTGCGAAGACAGGTGTCATGGAGCATTGTGATGATAAGGGCATGGAGCCTTGTGATGACAGGGGGCATGGAACATTGTAATGAAAGGGGGCATGGAACATTGTGATGAAAGTGGTCATGGAGCATTGTGATGAAAGACGTCTGGGAGCATTGTGATGAAAGGGGCCATGGGGCATTGCGATGAGAAGGGGTCAAGGAGCATTGTGATGACAAGCGCCATGGGGCATTGTGATGGCAAGAGCCATGGAATATTGTGATGAAAAGGGTCATGGACCACTGTGCTGAATGTGGTCATGGAGCATTGTGATGCAAAGCGCCATGGAGCATTGGGATGACAAGCGTCATGGAGCTTTGTGATGAATTGTCTCATGGAACATTGTGATGACAGGGGTTGTGGAGCACTGTGATTACATTGAACATGGAGCATTGTGAAGACAAAGGCCATGGAGCATTGTGATGAGAAGGGCATGGAGCATTGTGATGACAAAAGTCATAAAGCAGTGCGATGAAAGGATTAATGGAGCATTGTGATGAAAGGGGTCATGGAGCATTGTGATGACAGGGGGCATGGAGCACTGTGATGAAAGGGGTTATGGAGCACTGTGACTACAGGGGAAATTGTGATGCATTTTGATGAAAGGGGACATGAGAGAGGGGTAATGGAGCATTCTGATGAAAGTTTTCATGGCTCATTGTGAAGAAAAGGGGCATGGAGCATTGTGAGGAAAAGGGTTATGGAGCACTGTGATTACAGGGGTAATTTAGAGCATTGTGATAAACGGGGACCTGGAGCAATTTGATGACAGGGGTCATGGGGCATTGTGAGGGCAAGGACCATGAAGCATTGTGATGACAGGGGTAATTTGGCTTTGTGAATGACAGGGGACCTGGAGCATTGTGATGACAAGGGTAATGGAGCATTGTGATGACCGGGGTCATGGAGCATTGTGATGACAGGGGGCATGGAGCATTGTGATCACAAGATCATGGAACATTGTGAGACAAGGGTCATGGGCCAATGTGATGACATGGGGTATGGAGCATTGTGATGACAATGGTATGTAGCATTGCGATGACACGGGTCATGAAGCATTGCGATGAGAGTGGTCATGGAGCTTTGGGATGCCAGGGGTCATGGAGCATTGTGATGACAATGGCCATGGCGCATTTTGATGAAAGGGGTCACGGAGCATTGTGACGGAAGGGGTCATGGAGCATTGTGATGACAGGGGTCATGGGGCATTGTGATGAAAAGGGCGTGGAGCATTGTGATGACAGTGGTCACGGAACATTGTGACGATAAGGGCATGGAGCCTAGTGAGGGACAGTCTAGCGGTCTTGGGACTAAATTCAGTGACTGAGGTAGGCACAGCATAAAGTCTTTAGTTAGCATAAGAGGTAGGATATTAGCTCGGGACAGGGTTACGGTGAAGGCTAGGAATCGTGTCAGGAAATGACCTAAGGATAGTGTGAAGACCTTTGTTACTGAGAATATCAGGGCCTTATTCAGAACCAGTGTTAGGGCTTCAGGCAGGGACAGTATCAGGGCCTGACTTAGGGAGAGCGACAGGGTCTGAGTGAGGCCTAATGTCAGGCCCTTAGCTGGGGACACTGTCAGGGAGTGACGTAGGAGCAGCATCAGTGCCTTTGTTGGATCAGCTTTAGGCTCTTAGTTAAAGATGACCAGAGCCCTAGTTAGTCACAGCGTCAAGGCCTCAGTTAGGGAAAGCTTCAGGGCCTGAGTTACGGACAGCCTCAGGTCTTCACTTAAAGACAGCGACAGGGCTTTCTTAGGGAGAGTGTCAAGACCTTGGTTAGAAATGGGTCAGGATATTATCTCAGGAGAGTGTCAGGATTTTAGTTATTGCTGGCAGCAGGGCCTATATTAGGGACAGATTCTGGGCCTTTGTTAGAGACAGTGTCATGGCCTTAGTTAGGAGTAGTCAGGGCCTTAGTTAGGGAGAGCATTAGGGTTTCAGTCAGCATAAGATGCAGGAGATTATCTCGGGACAGAGTCAGGTTCCAGGCCAGAGATAGTGAAAGGAAATGACCAAGGGATAACGAGAAGACCTTAGTCATTGAGAGCATCAGGGCCTTAGTTAGCAGCAGCGTGAGGGCCTTAATCAGGACCAGTGCCAGGGCTTGATGTACGGACAGCGTCAGAGCCTAACTAAGGTACAGCAACAGGGCCTAAGTGAGGCCTATCTTTGGGGTCTGAGTAAGGGACAGTATCAGGGCATGACTTAGGAGCAGCAGAAAGGCCTCTGTAGGATCAGCATTAGGGTCTTCGTTAAAGATATTATCAGGGCCTCTGTTAGGGACAGCCTCAAGGTCTCACTTAGGGACAGCGTCAGGGCTTACTTTGGGAAAGTTTCAGGACCTTGGGAAGACATGGGTCAGGATATTAGCTCCGGATAATGTCAGGTGTTCAGATATTGACGGCAGCAGGGCCTTAGTTAGAGGCAGTGTCAGGCCTAAGTTAGGACTAGCATCAGAGCCTTTGTTAGGTACAGTGTCAGTGACTGAGTTAGGTGTAGTGTCAGGGCCTTAGTTAGGGACAGTGTCAGGACCTGCGTTAGGACGAGCCTCCAGGCCTCAGGTAGGGACAGGTTCACGGCCTCGGACCTAAATTCAGGGCCTCATTTAGGGACAGAATCACAGATTTAGCTAGCATAAGAGGATCTACAGCTGAAAGCAACTTGAACACCACCACAAGCAGATGCAGAAGTGAACCATGCACGCCCCTATGAAGGAATATTCCACAGCAGTTGAGTACATTTTGTTTAAAGTTAGTAACACTATAAAAATGATGTTTTTAAGAAAACCATATTCAGAAGATGAAAGAATCTCGTTCTAAAGAATCTCTTTAGCTAATCTCGACATTAGGTAAAGAGAAGGTTAGGTTAAGATCTAGGGATAGTGTCAGGAAATGACCTAGGGATAGTGTCAAGACCTTAGTTACTTAGAGCATCAGGGCCTAATTAAGGACCAGTAAGTGTCAGGGCTTCGGGTAGGGACAGCGTCAGAGCCTGACTTAGGGAGAGCGACAGGGCCTGAGTGAGGCCTAGCGTCAGGGCCTTAGCTAGGGACAGTGTCAGGGCATGACTTAGGAGCAACATAAGAGCCACGGTAGGATCAGCCTCAGGGGCTATGTTAAAGATATTATCAGGGCCTCTGTTAGGGACAGCCTCAAGGCCTCACTTAGGGAGAGCATCAGGGCTTCCTTAGGGAGAGTTTCAGGACCTTGGTAAGAGATGAGTTAGGATATTAGCTCAGGATAATGTCAGGACTTTAGATATTGATGGTAGCAGGGCCTACGTAAGGGACAGTGTCAAGGCGTTAGTTAGGAGTAACGGGCCCCTGATAGGTCCAGTGTCAGGTCCTCAGTTAGCAATAGTGTTAGGGCCTTAGTTAGGGACAGTGTCAGGGCCAGATGTAGGACGAGCATCTAGGCCTTAGTTCGGGACAGTTTCACGGTCTTGGGACTAAATTCAGTGCCTGAGGCAGGCACAACCTAAGGGCTTCAGTTAGCATAAGAGGCAGGACATTAGCTAGTGACAGTGTCAGTTTAACATGTAGGGATAGTGTCAGGAAATGACCTAAGGATAGTGTGAAGACCTTTGTTACTGAGACTCTCAGGGCCTTATTCAGAACCAGGGTTAGGGCTTCAGGTAGGGACAGCATCAGAGCCTGACTTAGGGAGAGCGATAGGGTCTGAGTGAGGCCTAGCATCAGACCCTTAGCTGGGGACACTGTCAGGGCATGACTTAGGAGCAGCCTCAGGGCTTCTGTTGGATCAGCCTTAGGGTCTTAGTTAAAGACATGACCAGGGTCTGAGTTAGTCACAGCATCAAGGCCTGAGTTAGTTAGGGAAAGCTGCAGGGCCTCACTTAGGGACAGCGTCAGGGCTTACTTTGGGACAGTTTCAGGACCTTGGTAAGACGTGGGTCAGAATATTAGCTCCGGATAATGTCAGGACTTTAGATATTGATGGCAGCAGCCCTTAGTTAGAGACAGTGTCAGGCCCTGAGTTACGACTAGCATCAGAGCCTTTGTTAGGTACAATGTACGGGACTGAGTTAGGAGTAGAGTCAGGGCGTTAGTTAGTGACAGTGTCAGGGCCTGACTTCGGGAGAGCGACAGGGCCTGAGTGGGGCCTAGCGTCAGGCCCTTTGCTGGGCACACTGTCAGGGCATGACTTTGGAGCAGCATCAGCGTCTTTGCTGGATCAGCACTAAGGTCTTCGTGAAATACATGATCAGGGCCTGAGTTAGTCACAGCTTCAAGGCTTCAGTTAAGGAAAGCTTCAGGGCCTGAGTTAGGGACAGCCTCAGGTCTTCACTTACGGACAGCGTCAGGGCTTACTTTGGGACAGTTTCAGGACCTTGGAAAGACATAGGTCAGGATATTAGCTCAGGATAATGTCAGGACTTTACATACTGATGGCAGCAGGGCCTTAGTTACAGACAGTTTCAGGGCCTGAGTTAGGCCTAGCATCAGTGACTTTGTTAGGTACAGTGTAAGGGACTGAGTTAGGAGTAGTGTCAGGGCCTTGCTTAGGGACAGTGTCAGGGTCTGAGTTAGGTGTACTGTCAGAGACCTAGTTAGGGACAGTGCTAGGGCCTGAGTTACGATTCGTGTCAAGGCCTTATTTAGGACCAATTTCAGGGCCTTAGTTTGGACTAGCATCAGGGCCATTGTTAGGAATCGTATGAGGGCCTGAGTTAGGCGTACTGTCAGGGCCTTAGCTAGGGACAGTGTTAGGGCCTGAGTTAGGATTAGTGTCAAGGCCTTATTTAAGACCAATTTTAGGGCTTTAGTTTGGACTAGCAACAGAGCCTTTGTTAGGTATCATTTCGGGGCCTAAGTTAGGTGTAGTGTCAGGGCCATTGTTAGGGACAGTATCAGGGCCTGACTTCGGAGAAGTTCAGGGCCTTAGCCAGGGAAAGGGTCAGGGCCTTAGTAAGGGATATTATCAGGACCTGAATTAGCAGTAGTGTCAAAAATCCTTAGTGAGGAAAGTTAGGAATAAGTCAGGACTCAGGCCCTGACACTGTCCTTAACTAAGGCCCTGACACTACTCGTAACACAGGCCCTGATCTGATTCCTATCATAGGCCCTGACACTGGTCTTAACTAAGGCCCTGACACTGGCCCTAACTAAAGCTGTGACGCTACTCTTAACTCAGGCACTGACACTGTCCCTAACAAAGCCTCTGACACTACTCCTAACTCAGGCCCTGACACTGTCTCTAACTAAGGCCCTGATACTACTACGAACTCAGCACTGGCACTGTCCCTAACTTAGGCCCTGACTCTACTCCTAACTCAGGAACTGACACTGTCACTAACTAAGGCCCTGACACTGTTCATAACTCACACCCTAACACTACTCCTAAATCATGCCCTGGCAATGTCCCTAACTAAGGCCTTGACACTATTCCTAACTCAGGCACTGATACAATACCTAAGGAAGGCCCTGACATTACTTCTAACTCAGGCCCTGGAAAGGTCCCTAACTAAGGCCGACAAAACTCCTAACTCAGGCACTGACACTGTCCCAAAATAAGGCCCTGAATCTATTCCTAAGTGAGGCGCTGATATAATACCTAACGAAGGCACTGATGCTACTCCTAACTAAGGCCCTGACACTACTCTTAACTCAGGCAATGACACAGTCCATAACTAAGGCCCTGACACTATTCCCAACTCAGGCACTGACAGTGTACGTAACTAAAACCCTGACACTTCACCTAACTCAGGCACTGACAGTGTCCCTAACAAGAGCCCTCACACTACTCCCAAATCAGTCACTGACATTTTCCCTAATTGAGGCAATGATACTACTCCCAACTCAGGAACTAAGGCTCAGGATCATTGTGATGACAAGCGCCATGGAGCACTGTGATGACGAGGGTCATGGAGAATTGTGATGACAAGTGCATGGAGCATTGTGAGGACAAGGGCCATGGAGAATTGTGATGACAGGGTCATGGAGAATTGTGATGACAAGGGCCACGGAGAATTGTGATGACAGAGTTCATGGGGCATTGTGATGAAAGTGGTCATGGAGCATTGTGATGAAAATGGTCATGGAGCATTGTGATGAAAGTGGTCATGGAGGATTGTGATGAAAAGCGCTATGGAGCATTGTGATGACAGGGGTCATGGAGCATTGTGAGGACAAGTGCCATGGAGCATTGTGATGATAGGACTCATGGGGCATTGTGATGACAGGGATCTTGGAGCTTTGTGGTGAAAGGGGTCATGGAACATTGTGATTACAATGACCTGGAGCATTGTGATAACAAGGGTCATGGAGCATTGTGATGACAATCACCATGGATCATGGTGATTAGTGGGGTAATGGAGCATTGTCATGAAAGGGGTCATGGATCATTGTGATTACAGGGAATCGAGGAGCATTGTTTGGACAAGCTCCAGGGATCATTGTGATGAAAGGGGAAAAGGAGAATTGTGATGAAAGGAATCATGGATCATTGTGATGACAGGGATCATGGAGCATTGTTATGACAAGAGCGAAGGAGCACTGTGATGACAAGGGCCATGGATCATGGTGATGACAGGGGTCAGGGAGCATTGTAATGACAGGGCTCATGGAGCATTGTGATCTCAATGGTCATGGAGAATGTTGATGAAAGGGGTCATGGAGCATTGTGCTGAAAGTGGTCATGGATCTTTGTGATGACAGTGGTTATGGAGCATTGTGATGAAAGGTGTCATGGCTCATTGTGATGACAGGGTGCCTGGAGCATTGTGATGACAGGGTTCATGGGGCATTGTGATGACAAGGGCCTTGGAGCATTGTGATGAAAGTGGTCATATGGCATTTTGAATGATAGGGGCCATGGAACATTGTGATGACAAGTGTCATGGAGCTTTGTAATGACAGGGTGCATGGAACATTGTGATGTCACCGCCATGTAGCATTTTAGACAAGGGTCAAGGAGTATTGTGATGATAAGTGCGTGGAACATTGCGAAGACAGGTGTCATGGAGCATTGTGATGATAAGGGCATGGAGCCTTGTGATGACAGGGGGCATGGAACATTGTAATGAAAGGGGGCATGGAACATTGTGATGAAAGTGGTCATGGAGCATTGTGATGAAAGACGTCTGGGAGCATTGTGATGAAAGGGGCCATGGGGCATTGCGATGAGAAGGGGTCAAGGAGCATTGTGATGACAAGCGCCATGGGGCATTGTGATGGCAAGAGCCATGGAATATTGTGATGAAAAGGGTCATGGACCACTGTGCTGAATGTGGTCATGGAGCATTGTGATGCAAAGCGCCATGGAGCATTGGGATGACAAGCGTCATGGAGCTTTGTGATGAATTGTCTCATGGAACATTGTGATGACAGGGGTTGTGGAGCACTGTGATTACATTGAACATGGAGCATTGTGATGACAAAGGCCATGGAGCATTGTGATGAGAAGGGCATGGAGCATTGTGATGACAAAAGTCATAAAGCAGTGCGATGAAAGGATTAATGGAGCATTGTGATGAAAGGGGTCATGGAGCATTGTGATGACAGGGGGCATGGAGCACTGTGATGAAAGGGGTTATGGAGCACTGTGACTACAGGGGAAATTGTGATGCATTTTGATGAAAGGGGACATGAGAGAGGGGTAATGGAGCATTCTGATGAAAGTTTTCATGGCTCATTGTGAAGAAAAGGGGCATGGAGCATTGTGAGGAAAAGGGTTATGGAGCACTGTGATTACAGGGGTAATTTAGAGCATTGTGATAAACGGGGACCTGGAGCAATTTGATGACAGGGGTCATGGGGCATTGTGAGGGCAAGGACCATGAAGCATTGTGATGACAGGGGTAATTTGGCTTTGTGAATGACAGGGGACCTGGAGCATTGTGATGACAAGGGTAATGGAGCATTGTGATGACCGGGGTCATGGAGCATTGTGATGACAGAGGGCATGGAGCATTGTGATCACAAGATCATGGAACATTGTGAGACAAGGGTCATGGGCCAATGTGATGACATGGGGTATGGAGCATTGTGATGACAATGGTATGTAGCATTGCGATGACACGGGTCATGAAGCATTGCGATGAGAGTGGTCATGGAGCTTTGGGATGCCAGGGGTCATGGAGCATTGTGATGACAATGGTCATGGCGCATTTTGATGAAAGGGGTCACGGAGCTTTGTGACGGAAGGGGTCATGGAGCATTGTGATGACAGGGGTCATGGAGCATTGTGATGACAGTGGTCACGGAACATTGTGACGATAAGGGCATGGAGCCTAGTGAGGGACAGTCTAGCGGTCTTGGGACTAAATTCAGTGACTGAGGTAGGCACAGCATAAAGTCTTTAGTTAGCATAAGAGGTAGGATATTAGCTCGGGACAGGGTTAGGGTGAAGGCTAGGAATCGTGTCAGGAAATGACCTAAGGATAGTGTGAAGACCTTTGTAACTGAGAATATCAGGGCCTTATTCAGAACCAGAGTTAGGGCTTCAGGTAGGGACAGTATCAGGGTCTGACTTAGGGAGAGAGATAGGGTCTGAGTGAGGCCTAATGTCAAGCCCTTAGCTGGGGACACTGTCAGGGAGTGACTTAGGAGCAGCATCAGTGCCTTTGTTGGATCAGCTTTAGGCTCTTAGTTAAAGATGACCAGAGCCCTAGTTAGTCACAGCGTCAAGGCCTCAGTTAGGGAAATCTTCAGGGCCTGAGTTACGGACAGCCTCAGGTCTTCACTTAAAGACAGCGACAGGGCTTTCTTAGGGAGAGTGTCAAGACCTTGGTTAGAAATGGGTCAGGATATTATCTCAGGAGAGTGTCAGGATTTTAGTTATTGCTGGCAGCAGGGCCTATATTAGGGACAGATTCTGGGCCTTTGTTAGAGACAGTGTCATGGCCTTAGTTAGGAGTAGTCAGGGCCTTAGTTAGGGAGAGCATTAGGGTTTCAGTCAGCATAAGATGCAGGAGATTATCTCGGGACAGAGTCAGGTTCCAGGCCAGAGATAGTGAAAGGAAATGACCAAGGGATAACGAGAAGACCTTAGTCATTGAGAGCATCAGGGCCTTAGTTAGCAGCAGCGTGAGGGCCTTAATCAGGACCAGTGCCAGGGCTTGATGTACGGACAGCGTCAGAGCCTAACTAAGGTACAGCAACAGGGCCTAAGTGAGGCCTATCTTTGGGGCCTGAGTAAGGGACAGTATCAGGGCATGACTTAGGAGCAGCAGAAAGGCCTCTGTAGGATCAGCATTAGGGTCTTCGTTAAAGATATTATCAGGGCCTCTGTTAGGGACAGCCTCAAGGTCTCACTTAGGGACAGCGTCAGGGCTTACTTTGGGAAAGTTTCAGGACCTTGGGAAGACATGGGTCAGGATATTAGCTCCGGATAATGTCAGGTGTTCAGATATTGACGGCAGCAGGGCCTTAGTTAGAGGCAGTGTCAGGCCTAAGTTAGGACTAGCATCAGAGCCTTTGTTAGGTACAGTGTCAGTGACTGAGTTAGGTGTAGTGTCAGGGCCTTAGTTAGGGACAGTGTCAGGACCTGCGTTAGGACGAGCCTCCAGGCCTCAGGTAGGGACAGGTTCACGGCCTCGGACCTAAATTCAGGGCCTCATTTAGGGACAGAATCACAGATTTAGCTAGCATAAGAGGATCTACAGCTGAAAGCAACTTGAACACCACCACAAGCAGATGCAGAAGTGAACCATGCACGCCCCTATGAAGGAATATTCCACAGCAGTTGAGTACATTTTGTTTAAAGTTAGTAACACTATAAAAATGATGTTTTTAAGAAAACCATATTCAGAAGATGAAAGAATCTCGTTCTAAAGAATCTCTTTAGCTAATCTCGACATTAGGTAAAGAGAAGGTTAGGTTAAGATCTAGGGATAGTGTCAGGAAATGACCTAGGGATAGTGTCAAGACCTTAGTTACTTAGAGCATCAGGGCCTAATTAAGGACCAGTAAGTGTCAGGGCTTCGGGTAGGGACAGCGTCAGAGCCTGACTTAGGGAGAGCGACAGGGCCTGAGTGAGGCCTAGCGTCAGGGCCTTAGCTAGGGACAGTGTCAGGGCATGACTTAGGAGCAACATAAGAGCCACGGTAGGATCAGCCTCAGGGGCTATGTTAAAGATATTATCAGGGCCTCTGTTAGGGACAGCCTCAAGGCCTCACTTAGGGAGAGCATCAGGGCTTCCTTAGGGAGAGTTTCAGGACCTTGGTAAGAGATGAGTTAGGATATTAGCTCAGGATAATGTCAGGACTTTAGATATTGATGGTAGCAGGGCCTACGTAAGGGACAGTGTCAAGGCGTTAGTTAGGAGTAACGGGCCCCTGATAGGTCCAGTGTCAGGTCCTCAGTTAGCAATAGTGTTAGGGCCTTAGTTAGGGACAGTGTCAGGGCCAGATGTAGGACGAGCATCTAGGCCTTAGTTCGGGACAGTTTCACGGTCTTGGGACTAAATTCAGTGCCTGAGGCAGGCACAACCTAAGGGCTTCAGTTAGCATAAGAGGCAGGACATTAGCTAGTGACAGTGTAAGTTTAACATGTAGGGATAGTGTCAGGAAATGACCTAAGGATAGTGTGAAGACCTTTGTTACTGAGACTCTCAGGGCCTTATTCAGAACCAGGGTTAGGGCTTCAGGTAGGGACAGCATCAGAGCCTGACTTAGGGAGAGCGATAGGGTCTGAGTGAGGCCTAGCATCAGACCCTTAGCTGGGGACACTGTCAGGGCATGACTTAGGAGCAGCCTCAGGGCTTCTGTTGGATCAGCCTTAGGGTCTTAGTTAAAGACATGACCAGGGTCTGAGTTAGTCACAGCATCAAGGCCTGAGTTAGTTAGGGAAAGCTGCAGGGCCTCACTTAGGGACAGCGTCAGTGCTTACTTTGGGACAGTTTCAGGACCTTGGTAAGACGTGGGTCAGAATATTAGCTCCGGATAATGTCAGGACTTTAGATATTGATGGCAGCAGCCCTTAGTTAGAGACAGTGTCAGGCCCTGAGTTACGACTAGCATCAGAGCCTTTGTTAGGTACAATGTACGGGACTGAGTTAGGAGTAGAGTCAGGGCGTTAGTTAGTGACAGTGTCAGGGCCTGACTTCGGGAGAGCGACAGGGCCTGAGTGGGGCCTAGCGTCAGGCCCTTTGCTGGGCACACTGTCAGGGCATGACTTTGGAGCAGCATCAGCGTCTTTGCTGGATCAGCACTAAGGTCTTCGTGAAATACATGATCAGGGCCTGAGTTAGTCACAGCTTCAAGGCTTCAGTTAAGGAAAGCTTCAGGGCCTGAGTTAGGGACAGCCTCAGGTCTTCACTTACGGACAGCGTCAGGGCTTACTTTGGGACAGTTTCAGGACCTTGGAAAGACATAGGTCAGGATATTAGCTCAGGATAATGTCAGGACTTTACATACTGATGGCAGCAGGGCCTTAGTTACAGACAGTTTCAGGGCCTGAGTTAGGCCTAGCATCAGTGACTTTGTTAGGTACAGTGTAAGGGACTGAGTTAGGAGTAGTGTCAGGGCCTTGCTTAGGGACAGTGTCAGGGTCTGAGTTAGGTGTACTGTCAGAGACCTAGATAGGGACAGTGCTAGGGCCTGAGTTACGATTCGTGTCAAGGCCTTATTTAGGACCAATTTCAGGGCCTTAGTTTGGACTAGCATCAGGGCCATTGTTAGGAATCGTATGAGGGCCTGAGTTAGGCGTACTGTCAGGGCCTTAGCTAGGGACAGTGTTAGGGCCTGAGTTAAGATTAGTGTCAAGGCCTTATTTAAGACCAATTTTAGGGCTTTAGTTTGGACTAGCAACAGAGCCTTTGTTAGGTATCATTTCGGGGCCTAAGTTAGGTGTAGTGTCAGGGCCATTGTTAGGGACAGTATCAGGGCCTGACTTCGGAGAAGTTCAGGGCCTTAGCCAGGGAAAGGGTCAGGGACTTAGTAAGGGATATTATCAGGACCTGAATTAGCAGTAGTGTCAAAAATCCTTAGTGAGGAAAGTTAGGAATAAGTCAGGACTCAGGCCCTGACACTGTCCTTAACTAAGGCCCTGACACTACTCGTAACACAGGCCCTGATCTGATTCCTATCATAGGCCCTGACACTGGTCTTAACTAAGGCCCTGACACTGGCCCTAACTAAAGCTGTGACGCTACTCTTAACTCAGGCACTGACACTGTCCCTAACAAAGCCTCTGACACTACTCCTAACTCAGGCCCTGACACTGTCTCTAACTAAGGCCCTGATACTACTACGAACTCAGCACTGGCACTGTCCCTAACTTAGGCCCTGACTCTACTCCTAACTCAGGAACTGACACTGTCACTAACTAAGGCCCTGACACTGTTCATAACTCACACCCTAACACTACTCCTAAATCATGCCCTGGCAATGTCCCTAACTAAGGCCTTGACACTATTCCTAACTCAGGCACTGATACAATACCTAAGGAAGGCCCTGACATTACTTCTAACTCAGGCCCTGGAAAGGTCCCTAACTAAGGCCGACAAAACTCCTAACTCAGGCACTGACACTGTCCCAAAATAAGGCCCTGAATCTATTCCTAAGTGAGGCGCTGATACAATACCTAACGAAGGCACTGATGCTACTCCTAACTAAGGCCATGACACTACTCCTAACTCAGGCAATGACACAGTCCATAACTAAGGCCCTGACACTATTCCCAACTCAGGCACTGACAGTGTACGTAACTAAAACCCTGACACTTCACCTAACTCAGGCACTGACAGTGTCCCTAACAAGAGCCCTCACACTACTCCCAAATCAGTCACTGACATTTTCCCTAATTGAGGCAATGATACTACTCCCAACTAAGGAACTAAGGCTCAGGATCATTGTGATGACAAGCGCCATGGAACACTGTGATGACGAGGGTCATGGAGAATTGTGATGACAAGTGCATGGAGCATTGTGAGGACAAGGGCCATGGAGAATTGTGATGACAGGGGTCATGGAGAATTGTGATGACAAGGGCCACGGAGCATTGTGATGACAGAGTTCATGGGGCATTGTGATGAAAGTGGTCATGGAGCATTGTGATGAAAATGGTCATGGAGCATTGTGATGAAAGTGGTCATGGAGGATTGTGATGAAAAGCGCTATGGAGCATTGTGATGACAGGGGTCATGGAGCATTGTGAGGACAAGTGCCATGGAGCATTGTGATGATAGGACTCATGGGGCATTGTGATGACAGGGATCTTGGAGCTTTGTGGTGAAAGGGGTCATGGAACATTGTGATTACAATGACCTGGAGCATTGTGATAACAAGGGTCATGGAGCATTGTGATGACAATCACCATGGATCATGGTGATTAGTGGGGTAATGGAGCATTGTCATGAAAGGGGTCATGGATCATTGTGATTACAGGGAATCGAGGAGCATTGTTTGGACAAGCTCCAGGGATCATTGTGATGAAAGGGGAAAAGGAGAATTGTGATGAAAGGAATCATGGATCATTGTGATGACAGGGATCATGGAGCATTGTTATGACAAGAGCGAAGGAGCACTGTGATGACAAGGGCCATGGATCATGGTGATGACAGGGGTCAGGGAGCGTTGTAATGACAGGGCTCATGGAGCATTGTGATCTCAATGGTCATGGAGAATGTTGATGAAATGGGTCATGGAGCATTGTGCTGAAAGTGGTCATGGATCTTTGTGATGACAGTGGTTATGGAGCATTGTGATGAAAGGTGTCATGGCTCATTGTGATGACAGGGTGCCTGGAGCATTGTGATGACAGGGTTCATGGGGCATTGTGATGACAAGGGCCTTGGAGCATTGTGATGAAAGTGGTCATATGGCATTTTGAATGATAGGGGCCATGGAACATTGTGATGACAAGTGTCATGGAGCCTTGTAATGACAGGGTGCATGGAACATTGTGATGTCACCGCCATGTAGCATTTTAGACAAGGGTCAAGGAGTATTGTGATGATAAGTGCGTGGAACATTGCGAAGACAGGTGTCATGGAGCATTGTGATGATAAGGGCATGGAGCCTTGTGATGACAGGGGGCATGGAACATTGTAATGAAAGGGGGCATGGAACATTGTGATGAAAGTGGTCATGGAGCATTGTGATGAAAGACGTCTGGGAGCATTGTGATGAAAGGGGCCATGGGGCATTGCGATGAGAAGGGGTCAAGGAGCATTGTGATGACAAGCGCCATGGGGCATTGTGATGGCAAGAGCCATGGAATATTGTGATGAAAAGGGTCATGGACCACTGTGCTGAATGTGGTCATGGAGCATTGTGATGCAAAGCGCCATGGAGCATTGGTATGACAAGCGTCATGGAGCTTTGTGATGAATTGTCTCATGGAACATTGTGATGACAGGGGTTGTGGAGCACTGTGATTACATTGAACATGGAGCATTGTGATGACAAAGGCCATGGAGCATTGTGATGAGAAGGGCATGGAGCATTGTGATGACAAAAGTCATAAAGCAGTGCGATGAAAGGATTAATGGAGCATTGTGATGAAAGGGGTCATGGAGCATTGTGATGACAGGGGGCATGGAGCACTGTGATGAAAGGGGTTATGGAGCACTGTGACTACAGGGGAAATTGTGATGCATTTTGATGAAAGGGGACATGAGAGAGGGGTAATGGAGCATTCTGATGAAAGTTTTCATGGCTCATTGTGAAGAAAAGGGGCATGGAGCATTGTGAGGAAAAGGGTTATGGAGCACTGTGATTACAGGGGTAATTTAGAGCATTGTGATAAACGGGGACCTGGAGCAATTTGATGACAGGGGTCATGGGGCATTGTGAGGGCAAGGACCATGAAGCATTGTGATGACAGGGGTAATTTGGCTTTGTGAATGACAGGGGACCTGGAGCATTGTGATGACAAGGGTAATGGAGCATTGTGATGACCGGGGTCATGGAGCATTGTGATGACAGGGGGCATGGAGCATTGTGATCACAAGATCATGGAACATTGTGAGACAAGGGTCATGGGCCAATGTGATGACATGGGGTATGGAGCATTGTGATGAAAATGGTATGTAGCATTGCGATGACACGGGTCATGAAGCATTGCGATGAGAGTGGTCATGGAGCTTTGGGATGCCAGGGGTCATGGAGCATTGTGATGACAATGGCCATGGCGCATTTTGATGAAAGGGGTCACGGAGCATTGTGACGGAAGGGGTCATGGAGCATTGTGATGACAGTGGTCACGGAACATTGTGACGATAAGGGCATGGAACCTAGCGAGGGACAGTCTAGCGGTCTTGGGACTAAATTCAGTGACTGAGGTAGGCACAGCATAAAGTCTTTAGTTAGCATAAGAGGTAGGATATTAGCTCGGGACAGGGTTACGGTGAAGGCTAGGAATCGTGTCAGGAAATGACTTAAGTATAGTGTGAAGACCTTTGTTACTGAGAATATCAGGGCCTTATTCAGAACCAGTGTTAGGGATTCAGGTAGGGACAGTATCAGGGCCTGACTTAGGGAGAGCGACAGGGTCTGAGTGAGGCCTAATGTCAGGCCCTTAGCTGGGGACACTGTCAGGCAGTGACTTAGGAGCAGCATCAGTGCCTTTGTTGGATCAGCTTTAGGCTCTTAGTTAAAGATGACCAGAGCCCTAGTTAGTCACAGCGTCAAGGCCTCAGTTAGGGAAAGCTTCAGGGCCTGAGTTACGGACAGCCTCAGGTCTTCACTTAAAGACAGCGACAGGGCTTTCTTAGGGAGAGTGTCAAGACCTTGGTTAGAAATGGGTCAGGATATTATCTCAGGAGAGTGTCAGGATTTTAGTTATTGCTGGCAGCAGGGCCTATATTAGGGACAGATTCTGGGCCTTTGTTAGAGACAGTGTCATGGCCTTAGTTAGGAGTAGTCAGGGCCTTAGTTAGGGAGAGCATTAGGGTTTCAGTCAGCATAAGATGCAGGAGATTATCTCGGGACAGAGTCAGGTTCCAGGCCAGAGATAGTGAAAGGAAATGACCAAGGGATAACGAGAAGACCTTAGTCATTGAGAGCATCAGGGCCTTAGTTAGCAGCAGCGTGAGGGCCTTAATCAGGACCAGTGCCAGGGCTTGATGTACGGACAGCGTCAGAGCCTAACTAAGGTACAGCAACAGGGCCTAAGTGAGGCCTATCTTTGGGGCCTGAGTAAGGGACAGTATCAGGGCATGACTTAGGAGCAGCAGAAAGGCCTCTGTAGGATCAGCATTAGGGTCTTCGTTAAAGATATTATCAGGGCCTCTGTTAGGGACAGCCTCAAGGTCTCACTTAGGGACAGCGTCAGGGCTTACTTTGGGAAAGTTTCAGGACCTTGGGAAGACATGGGTCAGGATATTAGCTCAGGATAATGTCAGGTGTTCAGATATTGACGGCAGCAGGGCCTTAGTTAGAGGCAGTGTCAGGCCTAAGTTAGGACTAGCATCAGAGCCTTTGTTAGGTACAGTGTCAGTGACTGAGTTAGGTGTAGTGTCAGGGCCTTAGTTAGGGACAGTGTCAGGACCTGCGTTAGGACGAGCCTCCAGGCCTCAGGTAGGGACAGGTTCACGGCCTCGGACCTAAATTCAGGGCCTCATTTAGGGACAGAATCACAGATTTAGCTAGCATAAGAGGATCTACAGCTGAAAGCAACTTGAACACCACCACAAGCAGATGCAGAAGTGAACCATGCACGCCCCTATGAAGGAATATTCCACAGCAGTTGAGTACATTTTGTTTAAAGTTAGTAACACTATAAAAATGATGTTTTTAAGAAAACCATATTCAGAAGATGAAAGAATCTCATTCTAAAGAATCTCTTTAGCTAATCTCGACATTAGCTAAAGAGAAGGTTAGGTTAAGATCTAGGGATAGTGTCAGGAAATGACCTAGGGATAGTGTCAAGACCTTAGTTACTTAGAGCATCAGGGCCTAATTAAGGACCAGTAAGTGTCAGGGCTTCGGGTAGGGACAGCGTCAGAGCCTGACTTAGGGAGAGCGACAGGGCCTGAGTGAGGCCTAGCGTCAGGGCCTTAGCTAGGGACAGTGTCAGGGCATGACTTAGGAGCAACATAAGAGCCACGGTAGGATCAGCCTCAGGGGCTATGTTAAAGATATTATCAGGGCCTCTGTTAGGGACAGCCTCAAGGCCTCACTTAGGGAGAGCATCAGGGCTTCCTTAGGGAGAGTTTCAGGACCTTGGTAAGAGATGAGTTAGGATATTAGCTCAGGATAATGTCAGGACTTTAGATATTGATGGTAGCAGGGCCTACGTAAGGGACAGTGTCAAGGCGTTAGTTAGGAGTAACGGGCCCCTGATAGGTCCAGTGTCAGGTCCTCAGTTAGCAATAGTGTTAGGGCCTTAGTTAGGGACAGTGTCAGGGCCAGATGTAGGACGAGCATCTAGGCCTTAGTTCGGGACAGTTTCACGGTCTTGGGACTAAATTCAGTGCCTGAGGCAGGCACAACCTAAGGGCTTCAGTTAGCATAAGAGGCAGGACATTAGCTAGTGACAGTGTCAGTTTAACATGTAGGGATAGTGTCAGGAAATGACCTAAGGATAGTGTGAAGACCTTTGTTACTGAGACTCTCAGGGCCTTATTCAGAACCAGGGTTAGGGCTTCAGGTAGGGACAGCATCAGAGCCTGACTTAGGGAGAGCGATAGGGTCTGAGTGAGGCCTAGCATCAGACCCTTAGCTGGGGACACTGTCAGGGCATGACTTAGGAGCAGCCTCAGGGCTTCTGTTGGATCAGCCTTAGGGTCTTAGTTAAAGACATGACCAGGGTCTGAGTTAGTCACAGCATCAAGGCCTGAGTTAGTTAGGGAAAGCTGCAGGGCCTCACTTAGGGACAGCGTCAGGGCTTACTTTGGGACAGTTTCAGGACCTTGGTAAGACATGGGTCAGAATATTAGCTCCGGATAATGTCAGGACTTTAGATATTGATGGCAGCAGCCCTTAGTTAGAGACAGTGTCAGGCCCTGAGTTACGACTAGCATCAGAGCCTTTGTTAGGTACAATGTACGGGACTGAGTTAGGAGTAGAGTCAGGGCGTTAGTTAGTGACAGTGTCAGGGCCTGACTTCGGGAGAGCGACAGGGCCTGAGTGGGGCCTAGCGTCAGGCCCTTTGCTGGGCACACTGTCAGGGCATGACTTTGGAGCAGCATCAGCGTCTTTGCTGGATCAGCACTAAGGTCTTCGTGAAATACATGATCAGGGCCTGAGTTAGTCACAGCTTCAAGGCTTCAGTTAAGGAAAGCTTCAGGGCCTGAGTTAGGGACAGCCTCAGGTCTTCACTTACGGACAGCGTCAGGGCTTACTTTGGGACAGTTTCAGGACCTTGGAAAGACATAGGTCAGGATATTAGCTCAGGATAATGTCAGGACTTTACATACTGATGGCAGCAGGGCCTTAGTTACAGACAGTTTCAGGGCCTGAGTTAGGCCTAGCATCAGTGACTTTGTTAGGTACAGTGTAAGGGACTGAGTTAGGAGTAGTGTCAGGGCCTTGCTTAGGGACAGTGTCAGGGTCTGAGTTAGGTGTACTGTCAGAGACCTAGTTAGGGACAGTGCTAGGGCCTGAGTTACGATTCGTGTCAAGGCCTTATTTAGGACCAATTTCAGGGCCTTAGTTTGGACTAGCATCAGGGCCATTGTTAGGAATCGTATGAGGGCCTGAGTTAGGCGTACTGTCAGGGCCTTAGCTAGGGACAGTGTTAGGGCCTGAGTTAAGATTAGTGTCAAGGCCTTATTTAAGACCAATTTTAGGGCTTTAGTTTGGACTAGCAACAGAGCCTTTGTTAGGTATCATTTCGGGGCCTAAGTTAGGTGTAGTGTCAGGGCCATTGTTAGGGACAGTATCAGGGCCTGACTTCGGAGAAGTTCAGGGCCTTAGCCAGGGAAAGGGTCAGGGACTTAGTAAGGGATATTATCAGGACCTGAATTAGCAGTAGTGTCAAAAATCCTTAGTGAGGAAAGTTAGGAATAAGTCAGGACTCAGGCCCTGACACTGTCCTTAACTAAGGCCCTGACACTACTCGTAACACAGGCCCTGATCTGATTCCTATCATAGGCCCTGACACTGGTCTTAACTAAGGCCCTGACACTGGCCCTAACTAAAGCTGTGACGCTACTCTTAACTCAGGCACTGACACTGTCCCTAACAAAGCCTCTGACACTACTCCTAACTCAGGCCCTGACACTGTCTCTAACTAAGGCCCTGATACTACTACGAACTCAGCACTGGCACTGTCCCTAACTTAGGCCCTGACTCTACTCCTAACTCAGGAACTGACACTGTCACTAACTAAGGCCCTGACACTGTTCATAACTCACACCCTAACACTACTCCTAAATCATGCCCTGGCAATGTCCCTAACTAAGGCCTTGACACTATTCCTAACTCAGGCACTGATACAATACCTAAGGAAGGCCCTGACATTACTCCTAACTCAGGCCCTGGAAAGGTCCCTAACTAAGGCCGACAAAACTCCTAACTCAGGCACTGACACTGTCCCAAAATAAGGCCCTGAATCTATTCCTAAGTGAGGCGCTGATACAATACCTAACGAAGGCACTGATGCTACTCCTAACTAAGGCCCTGACACTACTCCTAACTCAGGCAATGACACAGTCCATAACTAAGGCCCTGACACTATTCCCAACTCAGGCACTGACAGTGTACGTAACTAAAACCCTGACACTACACCTAACTCAGGCACTGACAGTGTCCCTAACAAGAGCCCTCACACTACTCCCAAATCAGTCACTGACATTTTCCCTAATTGAGGCAATGATACTACTCCCAACTCAGGAACTAAGGCTCTGGATCATTGTGATGACAAGCGCCATGGAGCACTGTGATGACAAGGGTCATGGAGAATTGTGATGACAAGTGCATGGAGCATTGTGAGGACAAGGGCCATGGAGAATTGTGATGACAGGGGTCATGGAGAATTGTGATGACAAGGGCCACGGAGAATTGTGATGACAGAGTTCATGGGGCATTGTGATGAAAGTGGTCATGGAGCATTTTGATGAAAATGGTCATGGAGCATTGTGATGAAAGTGGTCATGGAGGATTGTGATGAAAAGCGCTATGGAGCATTGTGATGACAGGGGTCATGGAGCATTGTGAGGACAAGTGCCATGGAGCATTGTGATGATAGGACTCATGGGGCATTGTGATGACAGGGATCTTGGAGCTTTGTGGTGAAAGGGGTCATGGAACATTGTGATTACAATGACCTGGAGCATTGTGATAACAAGGGTCATGGAGCATTGTGATGACAATCACCATGGATCATTGTGATTAGTGGGGTAATGGAGCATTGTCATGAAAGGGGTCATGGATCATTGTGATTACAGGGAATCGAGGAGCATTGTTTGGACAAGCTCCAGGGATCATTGTGATGAAAGGGGAAAAGGAGAATTGTGATGAAAGGAATCATGGATCATTGTGATGACAGGGATCATGGAGCATTGTTACGACAAGAGCGAAGGAGCACTGTGATGACAAGGGCCATGGATCATGGTGATGACAGGGGTCAGGGAGCATTGTAATGACAGGGCTCATGGAGCATTGTGATCTCAATGGTCATGGAGAATGTTGATGAAAGGGGTCATGGAGCATTGTGCTGAAAGTGGTCATGGATCTTTGTGATGACATGCAGCAGGGAGCATTGTGATGACAAGGGCCATGGATCATTGTGATGACAGTGGTTATGGAGCATTGTGATGAAAGGTGTCATGGCTCATTGTGATGAGAGGGGGCCTGGAGCATTGTGATGACAGGGTTCATGGGGCATTGTGATGACAAGGGCCTTGGAGCATTGTGATGAAAGTGGTCATATGGCATTTTGAATGATAGGGGCCATGGAACATTGTGATGACAAGTGTCATGGAGCCTTGTAATGACAGGGTGCATGGAACATTGTGATGTCACCGCCATGTAGCATTTTAGACAAGGGTCAAGGAGTATTGTGATGATAAGTGCGTGGAACATTGCTAAGACAGGTGTCATGGAGCATTGTGATGATAAGGGCATGGAGCCTTGTGATGACAGGGGGCATGGAACATTGTAATAAAAGGGGGCATGGAACATTGTGATGAAAGTGGTCATGGAGCATTGTGATGAAAGACGTCTGGGAGCATTGTGATGAAAGGGGCTATGGGGCATTGCGATGAGAAGGGGTCATGGAGCATTGTGATGACAAGCGCCATGGGGCATTGTGATGGCAAGAGCCATGGAATATTGTGATGAAAAGGGTCATGGACCACTGTGCTGAATGTGGTCATGGAGCATTGTGATGCAAAGCGCCATGGAGCATTGGGATGACAAGCGTCATGGAGCTTTGTGAGGAATTGTCTCATGGAACATTGTGATGACAGGGCTTGTGGAGCACTGTGATTACATTGAACATGGAGCATTGTGATGACAAAGGCCATGGAGCATTGTGATGAGAAGGGCATGGAGCATTGTGATGACAAAAGTCATAGAGCAGTGCGATGAAAGGATTAATGGAGCATTGTGATGAAAGGGGTCATGGAGCATTGTGATGACAGGGGGCATGGAGCACTGTGATGAAAGGGGTTATGGAGCACTGTGACTACAGGGGTAATTGTGATGCATTTTGATGAAAGGGGACATGAGAGAGGGGTAATGGAGCATTCTGATGAAAGTTTTCATGGCTCATTGTGATGAAAAGGGGCATGGAGCATTGTGAGGAAAAGTGTTATGGAGCACTGTGATTACAGGGGTAATTTAGAGCATTGTGATAAACGGGGACCTGGAGCAATTTGATGACAGGGTTCATGGGGCATTGTGAGGGCAAGGACCATGAAGCATTGTGATGACAGGGGTAATTTGGCTTTGTGAATGACAGGGGACCTGGAGCATTGTGCTGACAAGGGTAATGGAGCATTATGATGACCGGGGTCATGGAGCATTGTGATGACAGGGGGCATGGAGCATTGTGATCACAAGAGCATGGAACATTGTGAGACAAGTGTCATGGGCCAATGTGATGACATGGTGTATGGAGCATTGTGATGACAATGGTATGTAGCATTGCGATGACACGGGTCATGAAGCATTGCGATGAGAGTGGTCATGGAGCTTTGGGATGCCAGGGGTCATGGAGCATTGTGATGACAATGGTCATGGCGCATTTTGATGAAAGGGGTCACGGAGCTTTGTGACGGAAGGGGTCATGGAGCATTGTGATGACAGGGGTCATGGGTCATTGTGATGAAAAGGGCGTGGAGCATTGTGATGACAGTGGTCACGGAACATTGTGACGATAAGGGCATGGAGCCTAGTGAGGGACAGTCTAGCGTTCTTGGGACTAAATTCAGTGACTGAGGTAGGCACAGCATAAAGTCTTTAGTTAGCATAAGAGGTAGGATATTAGCTCGGGACAGGGTTAGGGTGAAGGCTAGGAATCGTGTCAGGAAATGACCTAAGGATAGTGTGAAGACCTTTGTTACTGTGAATATCAGGGCCTTATTCAGAACCAGTGTTAGGGCTTCAGGTAGGGACAGTATCAGGGCCTGACTTAGGGAGAGCGACAGGGTCTGAGTGAGGCCTAATGTCAGGCCCTTAGCTGGGGACACTGTCAGGGAGTGACGTAGGAGCAGCATCAGTGCCTTTGTTGGATCAGCTTTAGGCTCTTAGTTAAAGATGACCAGAGCCCTAGTTAGTCACAGCGTCAAGGCCTCAGTTAGGGAAAGCTTCAGGGCCTGAGTTACGGACAGCCTCAGGTCTTCACTTAAAGACAGCGACAGGGCTTTCTTAGGGAGAGTGTCAAGACCTTGGTTAGAAATGGGTCAGGATATTATCTCAGGAGAGTGTCAGGATTTTAGTTATTGCTGGCAGCAGGGCCTATATTAGGGACAGATTCTGGGCCTTTGTTAGAGACAGTGTCATGGCCTTAGTTAGGAGTAGTCAGGGCCTTAGTTAGGGAGAGCACTAGGGTTTCAGTCAGCATAAGATGCAGGAGATTATCTCGGGACAGAGTCAGGTTCCAGGCCAGAGATAGTGAAAGGAAATGACCAAGGGATAACGAGAAGACCTTAGTCATTGAGAGCATCAGGGCCTTAGTTAGCAGCAGCGTGAGGGCCTTAATCAGGACCAGTGCCAGGGCTTGATGTACGGACAGTGTCAGAGCCTAACTAAGGTACAGCAACAGGGCCTAAGTGAGGCTTATCTTTGGGGCCTGAGTAAGGGACAGTATCAGGGCATGACTTAGGAGCAGCAGAAAGGCCTCTGTAGGATCAGCATTAGGGTCTTCGTTAAAGATATTATCAGGGCCTCTGTTAGGGACAGCCTCAAGGTCTCACTTAGGGACAGCGTCAGGGCTTACTTTGGGAAAGTTTCAGGACCTTGGGAAGACATGGGTCAGGATATTAGCTCAGGATAATGTCAGGTGTTCAGATATTGACGGCAGCAGGGCCTTAGTTAGAGGCAGTGTCAGGCCTAAGTTAGGACTAGCATCAGAGCCTTTGTTAGGTACAGTGTCAGTGACTGAGTTAGGTGTAGTGTCAGGGCCTTAGTTAGGGACAGTGTCAGGACCTGCGTTAGGACGAGCCTCCAGGCCTCAGTTAGGGACAGGTTCACGGCCTCGGACCTAAATTCAGGGCCTCATTTAGGGACAGAATCACAGATTTAGCTAGCATAAGAGGATCTACAGCTGAAAGCAACTTGAACACCACCACAAGCAGATGCAGAAGTGAACCATGCACGCCCCTATGAAGGAATATTCCACAGCAGTTGAGTACATTTTGTTTAAAGTTAGTAACACTATAAAAATGATGTTTTTAAGAAAACCATATTCAGAAGATGAAAGAATCTCGTTCTAAAGAATCTCTTTAGCTAATCTCGACATTAGGTAAAGAGAAGGTTAGGTTAAGATCTAGGGATAGTGTCAGGAAATGACCTAGGGATAGTGTCAAGACCTTAGTTACTTAGAGCATCAGGGCCTAATTAAGGACCAGTAAGTGTCAGGGCTTCGGGTAGGGACAGCGTCAGAGCCTGACTTAGGGAGAGCGACAGGGCCTGAGTGAGGCCTAGCGTCAGGGCCTTAGCTAGGGACAGTGTCAGGGCATGACTTAGGAGCAACATAAGAGCCACGGTAGGATCAGCCTCAGGGGCTATGTTAAAGATATTATCAGGGCCTCTGTTAGGGACAGCCTCAAGGCCTCACTTAGGGAGAGCATCAGGGCTTCCTTAGGGAGAGTTTCAGGACCTTGGTAAGAGATGAGTTAGGATATTAGCTCAGGATAATGTCAGGACTTTAGATATTGATGGTAGCAGGGCCTACGTAAGGGACAGTGTCAAGGCGTTAGTTAGGAGTAACGGGCCCCTGATAGGTCCAGTGTCAGGTCCTCAGTTAGCAATAGTGTTAGGGCCTTAGTTAGGGACAGTGTCAGGGCCAGATGTAGGACGAGCATCTAGGCCTTAGTTCGGGACAGTTTCACGGTCTTGGGACTAAATTCAGTGCCTGAGGCAGGCACAACCTAAGGGCTTCAGTTAGCATAAGAGGCAGGACATTAGCTAGTGACAGTGTCAGTTTAACATGTAGGGATAGTGTCAGGAAATGACCTAAGGATAGTGTGAAGACCTTTGTTACGGAGACTCTCAGGGCCTTATTCAGAACCAGGGTTAGGGCTTCAGGTAGGGACAGCATCAGAGCCTGACTTAGGGAGAGCGATAGGGTCTGAGTGAGGCCTAGCATCAGACCCTTAGCTGGGGACACTGTCAGGGCATGACTTAGGAGCAGCCTCAGGGCTTCTGTTGGATCAGCCTTAGGGTCTTAGTTAAAGACATGACCAGGGTCTGAGTTAGTCACAGCATCAAGGCCTGAGTTAGTTAGGGAAAGCTGCAGGGCCTCACTTAGGGACAGCGTCAGGGCTTACTTTGGGACAGTTTCAGGACCTTGGTAAGACGTGGGTCAGGATATTAGCTCCGGATAATGTCAGGACTTTAGATATGGATGGCAGCAGCCCTTAGTTAGAGACAGTGTCAGGCCCTGAGTTACGACTAGCATCAGAGCCTTTGTTAGGTACAATGTACGGGACTGAGTTAGGAGTAGAGTCAGGGCCTTAGTTAGTGACAGTGTCAGGGCCTGACTTCGGGAGAGCGACAGGGCCTGAGTGGGGCCTAGCGTCAGGCCCTTTGCTGGGCCCACTGTCAGGGCATGACTTTGGAGCAGCATCAGCGTCTTTGCTGGATCAGCACTAAGGTCTTCGTGAAATACATGATCAGGGCCTGAGTTAGTCACAGCTTCAAGGCTTCAGTTAAGGAAAGCTTCAGGGCCTGAGTTAGGGACAGCCTCAGGTCTTCACTTACGGACAGCGTCAGGGCTTACTTTGGGACAGTTTCAGGACCTTGGAAAGACATAGGTCAGGATATTAGCTCAGGATAATGTCAGGACTTTACATACTGATGGCAGCAGGGCCTTAGTTACAGACAGTTTCAGGGCCTGAGTTAGGCCTAGCATCAGTGACTTTGTTAGGTACAGTGTAAGGGACTGAGTTAGGAGTAGTGTCAGGGCCTTGCTTAGGGACAGTGTCAGGGTCTGAGTTAGGTGTACTGTCAGAGACCTAGTTAGGGACAGTGCTAGGGCCTGAGTTACGATTCGTGTCAAGGCCTTATTTAGGACCAATTTCAGGGCCTTAGTTTGGACTAGCATCAGGGCCATTGTTAGGAATCGTATGAGGGCCTGAGTTAGGCGTACTGTCAGGGCCTTAGCTAGGGACAGTGTTAGGGCCTGAGTTAGGATTAGTGTCAAGGCCTTATTTAAGACCAATTTTAGGGCTTTAGTTTGGACTAGCAACAGAGCCTTTGTTAGGTATCATTTCGGGGCCTAAGTTAGGTGTAGTGTCAGGGCCATTGTTAGGGACAGTATCAGGGCCTGACTTCGGAGAAGTTCAGGGCCTTAGCCAGGGAAAGGGTCAGGGCCTTAGTAAGGGATATTATCAGGACCTGAATTAGCAGTAGTGTCAAAAATCCTTAGTGAGGAAAGTTAGGAATAAGTCAGGACTCAGGCCCTGACACTGTCCTTAACTAAGGCCCTGACACTACTCGTAACACAGGCCCTGATCTGATTCCTATCATAGGCCCTGACACTGGTCTTAACTAAGGCCCTGACACTGGCCCTAACTAAAGCTGTGACGCTACTCTTAACTCAGGCACTGACACTGTCCCTAACAAAGCCTCTGACACTACTCCTAACTCAGGCCCTGACACTGTCTCTAACTAAGGCCCTGATACTACTACGAACTCAGCACTGGCACTGTCCCTAACTTAGGCCCTGACTCTACTCCTAACTCAGGAACTGACACTGTCACTAACTAAGGCCCTGACACTGTTCATAACTCACACCCTAACACTACTCCTAAATCATGCCCTGGCAATGTCCCTAACTAAGGCCTTGACACTATTCCTAACTCAGGCACTGATACAATACCTAAGGAAGGCCCTGACATTACTTCTAACTCAGGCCCTGGAAAGGTCCCTAACTAAGGCCGACAAAACTCCTAACTCAGGCACTGACACTGTCCCAAAATAAGGCCCTGAATCTATTCCTAAGTGAGGCGCTGATACAATACCTAACGAAGGCACTGATGCTACTCCTAACTAAGGCCCTGACACTACTCCTAACTCAGGCAATGACACAGTCCATAACTAAGGCCCTGACACTACTCCTAACTCAGGCAATGACACAGTCCATAACTAAGGCCCTGACACTATTCCCAACTCAGGCACTGACAGTGTACGTAACTAAAACCCTGACACTTCACCTAACTCAGGCACTGACAGTGTCCCTAACAAGAGCCCTCACACTACTCCCAAATCAGTCACTGACATTTTCCCTAATTGAGGTAATGATACTACTCCCAACTCAGGAACTAAGGCTCAGGATCATTGTGATGACAAGCGCCATGGAGCACTGTGATGACGAGGGTCATGGAGAATTGTGATGACAAGTGCATGGAGCATTGTGAGGACAAGGGCCATGGAGAATTGTGATGACAGGGGTCATGGAGAATTGTGATGACAAGGGCCACGGAGCATTGTGATGACAGAGTTCATGGGGCATTGTGATGAAAGTGGTCATGGAGCATTGTGATGAAAATGGTCATGGAGCATTGTGATGAAAGTGGTCATGGAGGATTGTGATGAAAAGCGCTATGGAGCATTGTGATGACAGGGGTCATGGAGCATTGTGAGGACAAGTGCCATGGAGCATTGTGATGATAGGACTCATGGGGCATTGTGATGACAGGGATCTTGGAGCTTTGTGGTGAAAGGGGTCATGGAACATTGTGATTACAATGACCTGGAGCATTGTGATAACAAGGGTCATGGAGCATTGTCATGAAAGGGGTCATGGATCATTGTGATTACAGGGAATCGAGGAGCATTGTTTGGACAAGCTCCAGGGATCATTGTGATGAAAGGGGAAAAGGAGAATTGTGATGAAAGGAATCATGGATCATTGTGATGACAGGGATCATAGAGCATTGTTATGACAAGAGCGAAGGAGCACTGTGATGACAAGGGCCATGGATCATGGTGATGACAGGGGTCAGGGAGCGTTGTAATGACAGGGCTCATGGAGCATTGTGATCTCAATGGTCATGGAGAATGTTGATGAAAGGGGTCATGGAGCATTGTGCTGAAAGTGGTCATGGATCTTTGTGATGACAGTGGTTATGGAGCATTGTGATGAAAGGTGTCATGGCTCATTGTGATGACAGGGGGCCTGGAGTATTGTGATGACAGGGTTCATGGGGCATTGTGATGACAAGGGCCTTGGAGCATTGTGATGAAAGTGGTCATATGGCATTTTGAATGATAGGGGCCATGGAACATTGTGATGACAAGTGTCATGGAGCCTTGTAATGACAGGGTGCATGGAACATTGTGATGTCACCGCCATGTAGCATTTTAGACAAGGGTCAAGGAGTATTGTGATGATAAGTGCGTGGAACATTGCGAAGACAGGTGTCATGGAGCATTGTGATGATAAGGGCATGGAGCCTTGTGATGACAGGGGGCATGGAACATTGTAATGAAAGGGGGCATGGAACATTGTGATGAAAGTGGTCATGGAGCATTGTGATGAAAGACGTCTGGGAGCATTGTGATGAAAGGGGCCATGGGGCATTGCGATGAGAAGGGGTCAAGGAGCATTGTGATGACAAGCGCCATGGGGCATTGTGATGGCAAGAGCCATGGAATATTGTGATGAAAAGGGTCATGGACCACTGTGCTGAATGTGGTCATGGAGCATTGTGATGCAAAGCGCCATGGAGCATTGGGATGACAAGCGTCATGGAGCTTTGTGATGAATTGTCTCATGGAACATTGTGATGACAGGGGTTGTGGAGCACTGTGATTACATTGAACATGGAGCATTGTGATGACAAAGGCCATGGAGCATTGTGATGAGAAGGGCATGGAGCATTGTGATGACAAAAGTCATAAAGCAGTGCGATGAAAGGATTAATGGAGCATTGTGATGAAAGGGGTCATGGAGCATTGTGATGACAGGGGGCATGGAGCACTGTGATGAAAGGGGTTATGGAGCACTGTGACTACAGGGGAAATTGTGATGCATTTTGATGAAAGGGGACATGAGAGAGGGGTAATGGAGCATTCTGATGAAAGTTTTCATGGCTCATTGTGAAGAAAAGGGGCATGGAGCATTGTGAGGAAAAGGGTTATGGAGCACTGTGATTACAGGGGTAATTTAGAGCATTGTGATAAACGGGGACCTGGAGCAATTTGATGACAGGGGTCATGGGGCATTGTGAGGGCAAGGACCATGAAGCATTGTGATGACAGGGGTAATTTGGCTTTGTGAATGACAGGGGACCTGGAGCATTGTGATGACAAGGGTAATGGAGCATTGTGATGACCGGGGTCATGGAGCATTGTGATGACAGGGGGCATGGAACATTGTGATCACAAGATCATGGAACATTGTGAGACAAGGGTCATGGGCCAATGTGATGACATGGGGTATGGAGCATTGTGATGACAATGGTATGTAGCATTGCGATGACACGGGTCATGAAGCATTGCGATGAGAGTGGTCATGGAGCTTTGGGATGCCAGGGGTCATGGAGCATTGTGATGACAATGGCCATGGCGCATTTTGATGAAAGGGGTCACGGAGCTTTGTGACGGAAGGGGTCATGGAGCATTGTGATGACAGGGGTCATGGGGCATTGTGATGAAAAGGGCGTGGAGCATTGTGATGACAGTGGTCACGGAACATTGTGACGATAAGGGCATGGAGCCTAGTGAGGGACAGTCTAGCGGTCTTGGGACTAAATTCAGTGACTGAGGTAGGCACAGCATAAAGTCTTTAGTTAGCATAAGAGGTAGGATATTAGCTCGGGACAGGGTTAGGGTGAAGGCTAGGAATCGTGTCAGGAAATGACCTAAGGATAGTGTGAAGACCTTTGTAACTGAGAATATCAGGGCCTTATTCAGAACCAGTGTTAGGGCTTCAGGTAGGGACAGTATCAGTGTCTGACTTAGGGAGAGCGATAGGGTCTGAGTGAGGCCTAATGTCAAGCTTTTAGCTGGGGACACTGTCAGGGAGTGACTTAGGAGCAGCATCAGTGCCTTTGTTGGATCAGCTTTAGGCTCTTAGTTAAAGATGACCAGAGCCCTAGTTAGTCACAGCGTCAAGGCCTCAGTTAGGGAAAGCTTCAGGGCCTGAGTTACGGACAGCCTCAGGTCTTCACTTAAAGACAGCGACAGGGCTTTCTTAGGGAGAGTGTCAAGACCTTGGTTAGAAATGGGTCAGGATATTATCTCAGGAGAGTGTCAGGATTTTAGTTATTGCTGGCAGCAGGGCCTATATTAGGGACAGATTCTGGGCCTTTGTTAGAGACAGTGTCATGGCCTTAGTTAGGAGTAGTCAGGGCCTTAGTTAGGGAGAGCACTAGGGTTTCAGTCAGCATAAGATGCAGGAGATTATCTCGGGACAGAGTCAGGTTCCAGGCCAGAGATAGTGAAAGGAAATGACCAAGGGATAACGAGAAGACCTTAGTCATTGAGAGCATCAGGGCCTTAGTTAGCAGCAGCGTGAGGGCCTTAATCAGGACCAGTGCCAGGGCTTGATGTACGGACAGTGTCAGAGCCTAACTAAGGTACAGCAACAGGGCCTAAGTGAGGCTTATCTTTGGGGCCTGAGTAAGGGACAGTATCAGGGCATGACTTAGGAGCAGCAGAAAGGCCTCTGTAGGATCAGCATTAGGTTCTTCGTTAAAGATATTATCAGGGCCTCTGTTAGGGACAGCCTCAAGGTCTCACTTAGGGACAGCGTCAGAGCTTACTTTGGGAAAGTTTCAGGACCTTGGGAAGACATGGGTCAGGATATTAGCTCCGGATAATGTCAGGTGTTCAGATATTGACGGCAGCAGGGCCTTAGTTAGAGGCAGTGTCAGGCCTAAGTTAGGACTAGCATCAGAGCCTTTGTTAGGTACAGTGTCAGTGACTGAGTTAGGTGTAGTGTCAGGGCCTTAGTTAGGGACAGTGTCAGGACCTGCGTTAGGACGAGCCTCCAGGCCTCAGTTAGGGACAGGTTCACGGCCTCGGACCTAAATTCAGGGCCTCATTTAGGGACAGAATCACAGATTTAGCTAGCATAAGAGGATCTACAGCTGAAAGCAACTTGAACACCACCACAAGCAGATGCAGAAGTGAACCATGCACGCCCCTATGAAGGAATATTCCACAGCAGTTGAGTACATTTTGTTTAAAGTTAGTAACACTATAAAAATGATGTTTTTAAGAAAACCATATTCAGAAGATGAAAGAATCTCGTTCTAAAGAATCTCTTTAGCTAATCTCGACATTAGCTAAAGAGAAGGTTAGGTTAAGATCTAGGGATAGTGTCAGGAAATGACCTAGGGATAGTGTCAAGACCTTAGTTACTTAGAGCATCAGGGCCTAATTAAGGACCAGTAAGTGTCAGGGCTTCGGGTAGGGACAGCGTCAGAGCCTGACTTAGGGAGAGCGACAGGGCCTGAGTGAGGCCTAGCGTCAGGGCCTTAGCTAGGGACAGTGTCAGGGCATGACTTAGGAGCAACATAAGAGCCACGGTAGGATCAGCCTCAGGGGCTATGTTAAAGATATTATCAGGGCCTCTGTTAGGGACAGCCTCAAGGCCTCACTTAGGGAGAGCATCAGGGCTTCCTTAGGGAGAGTTTCAGGACCTTGGTAAGAGATGAGTTAGGATATTAGCTCAGGATAATGTCAGGACTTTAGATATTGATGGTAGCAGGGCCTACGTAAGGGACAGTGTCAAGGCGTTAGTTAGGAGTAACGGGCCCCTGATAGGTCCAGTGTCAGGTCCTCAGTTAGCAATAGTGTTAGGGCCTTAGTTAGGGACAGTGTCAGGGCCAGATGTAGGACGAGCATCTAGGCCTTAGTTCGGGACAGTTTCACGGTCTTGGGACTAAATTCAGTGCCTGAGGCAGGCACAACCTAAGGGCTTCAGTTAGCATAAGAGGCAGGACATTAGCTAGTGACAGTGTCAGTTTAACATGTAGGGATAGTGTCAGGAAATGACCTAAGGATAGTGTGAAGACCTTTGTTACGGAGACTCTCAGGGCCTTATTCAGAACCAGGGTTAGGGCTTCAGGTAGGGACAGCATCAGAGCCTGACTTAGGGAGAGCGATAGGGTCTGAGTGAGGCCTAGCATCAGACCCTTAGCTGGGGACACTGTCAGGGCATGACTTAGGAGCAGCCTCAGGGCTTCTGTTGGATCAGCCTTAGGGTCTTAGTTAAAGACATGACCAGGGTCTGAGTTAGTCACAGCATCAAGGCCTGAGTTAGTTAGGGAAAGCTGCAGGGCCTCACTTAGGGACAGCGTCAGGGCTTACTTTGGGACAGTTTCAGGACCTTGGTAAGACGTGGGTCAGAATATTAGCTCCGGATAATGTCAGGACTTTAGATATTGATGGCAGCAGCCCTTAGTTAGAGACAGTGTCAGGCCCTGAGTTACGACTAGCATCAGAGCCTTTGTTAGGTACAATGTACGGGACTGAGTTAGGAGTAGAGTCAGGGCGTTAGTTAGTGACAGTGTCAGGGCCTGACTTCGGGAGAGCGACAGGGCCTGAGTGGGGCCTAGCGTCAGGCCCTTTGCTGGGCACACTGTCAGGGCATGACTTTGGAGCAGCATCAGCGTCTTTGCTGGATCAGCACTAAGGTCTTCGTGAAATACATGATCAGGGCCTGAGTTAGTCACAGCTTCAAGGCTTCAGTTAAGGAAAGCTTCAGGGCCTGAGTTAGGGACAGCCTCAGGTCTTCACTTACGGACAGCGTCAGGGCTTACTTTGGGACAGTTTCAGGACCTTGGAAAGACATAGGTCAGGATATTAGCTCAGGATAATGTCAGGACTTTACATACTGATGGCAGCAGGGCCTTAGTTACAGACAGTTTCAGGGCCTGAGTTAGGCCTAGCATCAGTGATTTTGTTAGGTACAGTGTAAGGGACTGAGTTAGGAGTAGTGTCAGGGCCTTGCTTAGGGACAGTGTCAGGGTCTGAGTTAGGTGTACTGTCAGAGACCTAGTTAGGGACAGTGCTAGGGCCTGAGTTACGATTCGTGTCAAGGCCTTATTTAGGACCAATTTCAGGGCCTTAGTTTGGACTAGCATCAGGGCCATTGTTAGGAATCGTATGAGGGCCTGAGTTAGGCGTACTGTCAGGGCCTTAGCTAGGGACAGTGTTAGGGCCTGAGTTAGGATTAGTGTCAAGGCCTTATTTAAGACCAATTTTAGGGCTTTAGTTTGGACTAGCAACAGAGCCTTTGTTAGGTATCATTTCGGGGCCTAAGTTAGGTGTAGTGTCAGGGCCATTGTTAGGGACAGTATCAGGGCCTGACTTCGGAGAAGTTCAGGGCCTTAGCCAGGGAAAGGGTCAGGGCCTTAGTAAGGGATATTATCAGGACCTGAATTAGCAGTAGTGTCAAAAATCCTTAGTGAGGAAAGTTAGGAATAAGTCAGGACTCAGGCCCTGACACTGTCCTTAACTAAGGCCCTGACACTACTCGTAACACAGGCCCTGATCTGATTCCTATCATAGGCCCTGACACTGGTCTTAACTAAGGCCCTGACACTGGCCCTAACTAAAGCTGTGACGCTACTCTTAACTCAGGCACTGACACTGTCCCTAACAAAGCCTCTGACACTACTCCTAACTCAGGCCCTGACACTGTCTCTAACTAAGGCCCTGATACTACTACGAACTCAGCACTGGCACTGTCCCTAACTTAGGCCCTGACTCTACTCCTAACTCAGGAACTGACACTGTCACTAACTAAGGCCCTGACACTGTTCATAACTCACACCCTAACACTACTCCTAAATCATGCCCTGGCAATGTCCCTAACTAAGGCCTTGACACTATTCCTAACTCAGGCACTGATACAATACCTAAGGAAGGCCCTGACATTACTTCTAACTCAGGCCCTGGAAAGGTCCCTAACTAAGGCCGACAAAACTCCTAACTCAGGCACTGACACTGTCCCAAAATAAGGCCCTGAATCTATTCCTAAGTGAGGCGCTGATACAATACCTAACGAAGGCACTGATGCTACTCCTAACTAAGGCCCTGACACTACTCCTAACTCAGGCAATGACACAGTCCATAACTAAGGCCCTGACACTATTCCCAACTCAGGCACTGACAGTGTACGTAACTAAAACCCTGACACTTCACTTAACTCAGGCACTGACAGTGTCCCTAACAAGAGCCCTCACACTACTCCCAAATCAGTCACTGACATTTTCCCTAATTGAGGCAATGATACTACTCCCAACTCAGGAACTAAGGCTCAGGATCATTGTGATGACAAGCGCCATGGAGCACTGTGATGACGAGGGTCATGGAGAATTGTGATGACAAGTGCATGGAGCATTGTGAGGACAAGGGCCATGGAGAATTGTGATGACAGGGGTCATGGAGAATTGTGATGACAAGGGCCACGGAGCATTGTGATGACAGAGTTCATGGGGCATTGTGATGAAAGTGGTCATGGAGCATTGTGATGAAAATGGTCATGGAGCATTGTGATGAAAGTGGTCATGGAGGATTGTGATGAAAAGCGCTATGGAGCATTGTGATGACAGGGGTCATGGAGCATTGTGAGGACAAGTGCCATGGAGCATTGTGATGATAGGACTCATGGGGCATTGTGATGACAGGGATCTTGGAGCTTTGTGGTGAAAGGGGTCATGGAACATTGTGATTACAATGACCTGGAGCATTGTGATAACAAGGGTCATGGAGCATTGTCATGAAAGGGGTCATGGATCATTGTGATTACAGGGAATCGAGGAGCATTGTTTGGACAAGCTCCAGGGATCATTGTGATGAAAGGGGAAAAGGAGAATTGTGATGAAAGGAATCATGGATCATTGTGATGACAGGGATCATGGAGCATTGTTACGACAAGAGCGAAGGAGCACTGTGATGACAAGGGCCATGGATCATGGTGATGACAGGGGTCAGGGAGCATTGTAATGACAGGGCTCATGGAGCATTGTGATCTCAATGGTCATGGAGAATGTTGATGAAAGGGGTCATGGAGCATTGTGCTGAAAGTGGTCATGGATCTTTGTGATGACATGCAGCAGGGAGCATTGTGATGACAAGGGCCATGGATCATTGTGATGACAGTGGTTATGGAGCATTGTGATGAAAGGTGTCATGGCTCATTGTGATGAGAGGGGGCCTGGAGCATTGTGATGACAGGGTTCATGGGGCATTGTGATGACAAGGGCCTTGGAGCATTGTGATGAAAGTGGTCATATGGCATTTTGAATGATAGGGGCCATGGAACATTGTGATGACAAGTGTCATGGAGCCTTGTAATGACAGGGTGCATGGAACATTGTGATGTCACCGCCATGTAGCATTTTAGACAAGGGGCAAGGAGTATTGTGATGATAAGTGCGTGGAACATTGCGAAGACAGGTGTCATGGAGCATTGTGATGATAAGGGCATGGAGCCTTGTGATGACAGGGGGCATGGAACATTGTAATGAAAGGGGGCATGGAACATTGTGATGAAAGTGGTCATGGAGCATTGTGATGAAAGACGTCTGGGAGCATTGTGATGAAAGGGGCCATGGGGCATTGCGATGAGAAGGGGTCATGGAGCATTGTGATGACAAGCGCCATGGGGCATTGTGATGGCAAGAGCCATGGAATATTGTGATGAAAAGGGTCATGGACCACTGTGCTGAATGCGGTCATGGAGCATTGTGATGCAAAGCGCCATGGAGCATTGGGATGACAAGCGTCATGGAGCTTTGTGAGGAATTGTCTCATGGAACATTGTGATGACAGGGCTTGTGGAGCACTGTGATTACATTGAACATGGAGCATTGTGATGACAAAGGCCATGGAGCATTGTGATGAGAAGGGCATGGAGCATTGTGATGACAAAAGTCATAGAGCAGTGCGATGAAAGGATTAATGGAGCATTGTGATGAAAGGGGTCATGGAGCATTGTGATGACAGGGGGCATGGAGCACTGTGATGAAAGGGGTTATGGAGCACTGTGACTACAGGGGTAATTGTGATGCATTTTGATGAAAGGGGACATGAGAGAGGGGTAATGGAGCATTCTGATGAAAGTTTTCATGGCTCATTGTGATGAAAAGGGGCATGGAGCATTGTGAGGAAAAGTGTTATGGAGCACTGTGATTACAGGGGTAATTTAGAGCATTGTGATAAACGGGGACCTGGAGCAATTTGATGACAGGGGTCATGGGGCATTGTGAGGGCAAGGACCATGAAGCATTGTGATGACAGGGGTAATTTGGCTTTGTGAATGACAGGGGACCTGGAGCATTGTGCTGACAAGGGTAATGGAGCATTATGATGACCGGGGTCATGGAGCATTGTGATGACAGGGGGCATGGAGCATTGTGATCACAAGAGCATGGAACATTGTGAGACAAGGGTCATGGGCCAATGTGATGACATGGTGTATGGAGCATTGTGATGACAATGGTATGTAGCATTGCGATGACACGGGTCATGAAGCATTGCGATGAGAGTGGTCATGGAGCTTTGGGATGCCAGGGGTCATGGAGCATTGTGATGACAATGGCCATGGCGCATTTTGATGAAAGGGGTCACGGAGCTTTGTGACGGAAGGGGTCATGGAGCATTGTGATGACAGGGGTCATGGGGCATTGTGATGAAAAGGGCGTGGAGCATTGTGATGACAGTGGTCACGGAACATTGTGACGATAAGGGCATGGAGCCTAGTGAGGGACAGTCTAGCGGTCTTGGGACTAAATTCAGTGACTGAGGTAGGCACAGCATAAAGTCTTTAGTTAGCATAAGAGGTAGGATATTAGCTCGGGACAGGGTTAGGGTGAAGGCTAGGAATCGTGTCAGGAAATGACCTAAGGATAGTGTGAAGACCTTTGTAACTGAGAATATCAGGGCCTTATTCAGAACCAGTGTTAGGGCTTCAGGTAGGGACAGTATCAGTGTCTGACTTAGGGAGAGCGATAGGGTCTGAGTGAGGCCTAATGTCAAGCTTTTAGCTGGGGACACTGTCAGGGAGTGACTTAGGAGCAGCATCAGTGCCTTTGTTGGATCAGCTTTAGGCTCTTAGTTAAAGATGACCAGAGTCCTAGTTAGTCACAGCGTCAAGGCCTCAGTTAGGGAAATCTTCAGGGCCTGAGTTACGGACAGCCTCAGGTCTTCACTTAAAGACAGCGACAGGGCTTTCTTAGGGAGAGTGTCAAGACCTTGGTTAGAAATGGGTCAGGATATTATCTCAGGAGAGTGTCAGGATTTTAGTTATTGCTGGCAGCAGGGCCTATATTAGGGACAGATTCTGGGCCTTTGTTAGAGACAGTGTCATGGCCTTAGTTAGGAGTAGTCAGGGCCTTAGTTAGGGAGAGCACTAGGGTTTCAGTCAGCATAAGATGCAGGAGATTATCTCGGGACAGAGTCAGGTTCCAGGCCAGAGATAGTGAAAGGAAATGACCAAGGGATAACGAGAAGACCTTAGTCATTGAGAGCATCAGGGCCTTAGTTAGCAGCAGCGTGAGGGCCTTAATCAGGACCAGTGCCAGGGCTTGATGTACGGACAGCGTCAGAGCCTAACTAAGGTACAGCAACAGGGCCTAAGTGAGGCTTATCTTTGGGGCCTGAGTAAGGGACAGTATCAGGGCATGACTTAGGAGCAGCAGAAAGGCCTCTGTAGGATCAGCATTAGGGTCTTCGTTAAAGATATTATCAGGGCCTCTGTTAGGGACAGCCTCAAGGTCTCACTTAGGGACAGCGTCAGGGCTTACTTTGGGAAAGTTTCAGGACCTTGGGAAGACATGGGTCAGGATATTAGCTCCGGATAATGTCAGGTGTTCAGATATTGACGGCAGCAGGGCCTTAGTTAGAGGCAGTGTCAGGCCTAAGTTAGGACTAGCATCAGAGCCTTTGTTAGGTACAGTGTCAGTGACTGAGTTAGGTGTAGTGTCAGGGCCTTAGTTAGGGACAGTGTCAGGACCTGCGTTAGGACGAGCCTCCAGGCCTCAGTTAGGGACAGGTTCACGGCCTCGGACCTAAATTCAGGGCCTCATTTAGGGACAGAATCACAGATTTAGCTAGCATAAGAGGATCTACAGCTGAAAGCAACTTGAACACCACCACAAGCAGATGCAGAAGTGAACCATGCACGCCCCTATGAAGGAATATTCCACAGCAGTTGAGTACATTTTGTTTACAGTTAGTAACACTATAAAAATGATGTTTTTAAGAAAACCATATTCAGAAGATGAAAGAATCTCCTTCTAAAGAATCTCTTTAGCTAATCTCGACATTAGCTAAAGAGAAGGTTAGGTTAAGATCTAGGGATAGTGTCAGGAAATGACCTAGGGATAGTGTCAAGACCTTAGTTACTTAGAGCATCAGGGCCTAATTAAGGACCAGTAAGTGTCAGGGCTTCGGGTAGGGACAGCGTCAGAGCCTGACTTAGGGAGAGCGACAGGGCCTGAGTGAGGCCTAGCGTCAGGGCCTTAGCTAGGGACAGTGTCAGGGCATGACTTAGGAGCAACATAAGAGCCACGGTAGGATCAGCCTCAGGGGCTATGTTAAAGATATTATCAGGGCCTCTGTTAGGGACAGCCTCAAGGCCTCACTTAGGGAGAGCATCAGGGCTTCCTTAGGGAGAGTTTCAGGACCTTGGTAAGAGATGAGTTAGGATATTAGCTCAGGATAATGTCAGGACTTTAGATATTGATGGTAGCAGGGCCTACGTAAGGGACAGTGTCAAGGCGTTAGTTAGGAGTAACGGGTCCCTGATAGGTCCAGTGTCAGGTCCTCAGTTAGCAATAGTGTTAGGGCCTTAGTTAGGGACAGTGTCAGGGCCAGATGTAGGACGAGCATCTAGGCCTTAGTTCGGGACAGTTTCACGGTCTTGGGACTAAATTCAGTGCCTGAGGCAGGCACAACCTAAGGGCTTCAGTTAGCATAAGAGGCAGGACATTAGCTAGTGACAGTGTCAGTTTAACATGTAGGGATAGTGTCAGGAAATGACCTAAGGATAGTGTGAAGACCTTTGTTACGGAGACTCTCAGGGCCTTATTCAGAACCAGGGTTAGGGCTTCAGGTAGGGACAGCATCAGAGCCTGACTTAGGGAGAGCGATAGGGTCTGAGTGAGGCCTAGCATCAGACCCTTAGCTGGGGACACTGTCAGGGCATGACTTAGGAGCAGCCTCAGGGCTTCTGTTGGATCAGCCTTAGGGTCTTAGTTAAAGACATGACCAGGGTCTGAGTTAGTCACAGCATCAAGGCCTGAGTTAGTTAGGGAAAGCTGCAGGGCCTCACTTAGGGACAGCGTCAGGGCTTACTTTGGGACAGTTTCAGGACCTTGGTAAGACGTGGGTCAGAATATTAGCTCCGGATAATGTCAGGACTTTAGATATTGATGGCAGCAGCCCTTAGTTAGAGACAGTGTCAGGCCCTGAGTTACGACTAGCATCAGAGCCTTTGTTAGGTACAATGTACGGGACTGAGTTAGGAGTAGAGTCAGGGCGTTAGTTAGTGACAGTGTCAGGGCCTGACTTCGGGAGAGCGACAGGGCCTGAGTGGGGCCTAGCGTCAGGCCCTTTGCTGGGCACACTGTCAGGGCATGACTTTGGAGCAGCATCAGCGTCTTTGCTGGATCAGCACTAAGGTCTTCGTGAAATACATGATCAGGGCCTGAGTTAGTCACAGCTTCAAGGCTTCAGTTAAGGAAAGCTTCAGGGCCTGAGTTAGGGACAGCCTCAGGTCTTCACTTACGGACAGCGTCAGGGCTTACTTTGGGACAGTTTCAGGACCTTGGAAAGACATAGGTCAGGATATTAGCTCAGGATAATGTCAGGACTTTACATACTGATGGCAGCAGGGCCTTAGTTACAGACAGTTTCAGGGCCTGAGTTAGGCATAGCATCAGTGATTTTGTTAGGTACAGTGTAAGGGACTGAGTTAGGAGTAGTGTCAGGGCCTTGCTTAGGGACAGTGTCAGGGTCTGAGTTAGGTGTACTGTCAGAGACCTAGTTAGGGACAGTGCTAGGGCCTGAGTTACGATTCGTGTCAAGGCCTTATTTAGGACCAATTTCAGGGCCTTAGTTTGGACTAGCATCAGGGCCATTGTTAGGAATCGTATGAGGGCCTGAGTTAGGCGTACTGTCAGGGCCTTAGCTAGGGACAGTGTTAGGGCCTGAGTTAGGATTAGTGTCAAGGCCTTATTTAAGACCAATTTTAGGGCTTTAGTTTGGACTAGCAACAGAGCCTTTGTTAGGTATCATTTCGGGGCCTAAGTTAGGTGTAGTGTCAGGGCCATTGTTAGGGACAGTATCAGGGCCTGACTTCGGAGAAGTTCAGGGCCTTAGCCAGGGAAAGGGTCAGGGCCTTAGTAAAGGATATTATCAGGACCTGAATTAGCAGTAGTGTCAAAAATCCTTAGTGAGGAAAGTTAGGAATAAGTCAGGACTCAGGCCCTGACACTGTCCTTAACTAAGGCCCTGACACTACTCGTAACACAGGCCCTGATCTGATTCCTATCATAGGCCCTGACACTGGTCTTAACTAAGGCCCTGACACTGGCCCTAACTAAAGCTGTGACGCTACTCTTAACTCAGGCACTGACACTGTCCCTAACAAAGCCTCTGACACTACTCCTAACTCAGGCCCTGACACTGTCTCTAACTAAGGCCCTGATACTACTACGAACTCAGCACTGGCACTGTCCCTAACTTAGGCCCTGACTCTACTCCTAACTCAGGAACTGACACTGTCACTAACTAAGGCCCTGACACTGTTCATAACTCACACCCTAACACTACTCCTAAATCATGCCCTGGCAATGTCCCTAACTAAGGCCTTGACACTATTCCTAACTCAGGCACTGATACAATACCTAAGGAAGGCCCTGACATTACTTCTAACTCAGGCCCTGGAAAGGTCCCTAACTAAGGCCGACAAAACTCCTAACTCAGGCACTGACACTGTCCCAAAATAAGGCCCTGAATCTATTCCTAAGTGAGGCGCTGATACAATACCTAACGAAGGCACTGATGCTACTCCTAACTAAGGCCCTGACACTACTCCTAACTCAGGCAATGACACAGTCCATAACTAAGGCCCTGACACTATTCCCAACTCAGGCACTGACAGTGTACGTAACTAAAACCCTGACACTTCACTTAACTCAGGCACTGACAGTGTCCCTAACAAGAGCCCTCACACTACTCCCAAATCAGTCACTGACATTTTCCCTAATTGAGGCAATGATACTACTCCCAACTCAGGAACTAAGGCTCAGGATCATTGTGATGACAAGCGCCATGGAGCACTGTGATGACGAGGGTCATGGAGAATTGTGATGACAAGTGCATGGAGCATTGTGAGGACAAGGGCCATGGAGAATTGTGATGACAGGGGTCATGGAGAATTGTGATGACAAGGGCCACGGAGCATTGTGATGACAGAGTTCATGGGGCATTGTGATGAAAGTGGTCATGGAGCATTGTGATGAAAATGGTCATGGAGCATTGTGATGAAAGTGGTCATGGAGGATTGTGATGAAAAGCGCTATGGAGCATTGTGATGACAGGGGTCATGGAGCATTGTGAGGACAAGTGCCATGGAGCATTGTGATGATAGGACTCATGGGGCATTGTGATGACAGGGATCTTGGAGCTTTGTGGTGAAAGGGGTCATGGAACATTGTGATTACAATGACCTGGAGCATTGTGATAACAAGGGTCATGGAGCATTGTCATGAAAGGTGTCATGGATCATTGTGATTACAGGGAATCGAGGAGCATTGTTTGGAAAAGCTCCAGGGATCATTGTGATGAAAGGGGAAAAGGAGAATTGTGATGAAAGGAATCATGGATCATTGTGATGACAGGGATCATGGAGCATTGTTACGACAAGAGCGAAGGAGCACTGTGATGACAAGGGCCATGGATCATGGTGATGACAGGGGTCAGGGAGCATTGTAATGACAGGGCTCATGGAGCATTGTGATCTCAATGGTCATGGAGAATGTTGATGAAAGGGGTCATGGAGCATTGTGCTGAAAGTGGTCATGGATCTTTGTGATGACATGCAGCAGGGAGCATTGTGATGACAAGGGCCATGGATCATTGTGATGACAGTGGTTATGGAGCATTGTGATGAAAGGTGTCATGGCTCATTGTGATGAGAGGGGGCCTGGAGCATTGTGATGACAGGGTTCATGGGGCATTGTGATGACAAGGGCCTTGGAGCATTGTGATGAAAGTGGTCATATGGCATTTTGAATGATAGGGGCCATGGAACATTGTGATGACAAGTGTCATGGAGCCTTGTAATGACAGGGTGCATGGAACATTGTGATGTCACCGCCATGTAGCATTTTAGACAAGGGGCAAGGAGTATTGTGATGATAAGTGCGTGGAACATTGCGAAGACAGGTGTCATGGAGCATTGTGATGATAAGGGCATGGAGCCTTGTGATGACAGGGGGCATGGAACATTGTAATGAAAGGGGGCATGGAACATTGTGATGAAAGTGGTCATGGAGCATTGTGATGAAAGACGTCTGGGAGCATTGTGATGAAAGGGGCCATGGGGCATTGCGATGAGAAGCGGTCATGGAGCATTGTGATGACAAGCGCCATGGGGCATTGTGATGGCAAGAGCCATGGAATATTGTGATGAAAAGGGTCATGGACCACTGTGCTGAATGCGGTCATGGAGCATTGTGATGCAAAGCGCCATGGAGCATTGGGATGACAAGCGTCATGGAGCTTTGTGAGGAATTGTCTCATGGAACATTGTGATGACAGGGCTTGTGGAGCACTGTGATTACATTGAACATGGAGCATTGTGATGACAAAGGCCATGGAGCATTGTGATGAGAAGGGCATGGAGCATTGTGATGACAAAAGTCATAGAGCAGTGCGATGAAAGGATTAATGGAGCATTGTGATGAAAGGGGTCATGGAGCATTGTGATGACAGGGGGCATGGAGCACTGTGATGAAAGGGGTTATGGAGCACTGTGACTACAGGGGTAATTGTGATGCATTTTGATGAAAGGGGACATGAGAGAGGGGTAATGGAGCATTCTGATGAAAGTTTTCATGGCTCATTGTGATGAAAAGGGGCATGGAGCATTGTGAGGAAAAGTGTTATGGAGCACTGTGATTACAGGGGTAATTTAGAGCATTGTGATAAACGGGGACCTGGAGCAATTTGATGACAGGGGTCATGGGGCATTGTGAGGGCAAGGACCATGAAGCATTGTGATGACAGGGGTAATTTGGCTTTGTGAATGACAGGGGACCTGGAGCATTGTGCTGACAAGGGTAATGGAGCATTATGATGACCGGGGTCATGGAGCATTGTGATGACAGGGGGCATGGAGCATTGTGATCACAAGAGCATGGAACATTGTGAGACAAGGGTCATGGGCCAATGTGATGACATGGTGTATGGAGCATTGTGATGACAATGGTATGTAGCATTGCGATGACACGGGTCATGAAGCATTGCGATGAGAGTGGGCATGGAGCTTTGGGATGCCAGGGGTCATGGAGCATTGTGATGACAATGGTCATGGCGCATTTTGATGAAAGGGGTCACGGAGCTTTGTGACGGAAGGGGTCATGGAGCATTGTGATGACAGGGGTCATGGGGCATTGTGATGAAAAGGGCGTGGAGCATTGTGATGACAGTGGTCACGGAACATTGTGACGATAAGGGCATGGAGCCTAGTGAGGGACAGTCTAGCGTTCTTGGGACTAAATTCAGTGACTGAGGTAGGCACAGCATAAAGTCTTTACTTAGCATAAGAGGTAGGATATTAGCTCGGGACAGGGTTAGGGTGAAGGCTAGGAATCGTGTCAGGAAATGACCTAAGGATAGTGTGAAGACCTTTGTTACTGTGAATATCAGGGCCTTATTCAGAACCAGTGTTAGGGCTTCAGGTAGGGACAGTATCAGGGCCTGACTTAGGGAGAGCGACAGGGTCTGAGTGAGGCCTAATGTCAGGCCCTTAGCTGGGGACACTGTCAGGGCATGACTTAGGAGCAGCATCAGGGCCTCTGTTGGATCAGCCTTAGGGTCTTAGTTAAAGACATGACCAGGGTCTGAGTTAGTCACAGCATCAAGCCCTGAGTTAGTTAGGGAAAGTGCAGGGCCTCACTTAGGGACAGCGTCAGGGCTTACTTTGGGACAGTTTCAGGACCTTGGTAAGACATGGGTCAGGATATTAGCTCCGGATAATGGCAGGACATAGGTATTGATGGCAGCAGCCCTTAGTTAGAGACAGTGTCAGGCCCTGAGTTACGACTAGCATCAGAGCCTTTGTTAGGTACAATGTACGGGACTGAGTTAGGAGTAGAGTCAGGGCGTTAGTTAGTGACAGTGTCAGGGCCTGACTTCGGGAGAGCGACAGGGCCTGAGTGGGGCCTAGCGTCAGGCCCTTTGCTGGGCACACTGTCAGGGCATGACTTTGGAGCAGCATCAGCGTCTTTGCTGGATCAGCACTAAGGTCTTCGTGAAATACATGATCAGGGCCTGAGTTAGTCACAGCTTCAAGGCTTCAGTTAAGGAAAGCTTCAGGGCCTGAGTTAGGGACAGCCTCAGGTCTTCACTTACGGACAGCGTCAGGGCTTACTTTGGGACAGTTTCAGGACCTTGGAAAGACATAGGTCAGGATATTAGCTCAGGATAATGTCAGGACTTTACATACTGATGGCAGCAGGGCCTTAGTTACAGACAGTTTCAGGGCCTGAGTTAGGCCTAGCATCAGTGACTTTGTTAGGTACAGTGTAAGGGACTGAGTTAGGAGTAGTGTCAGGGCCTTGCTTAGGGACAGTGTCAGGGTCTGAGTTAGGTGTACTGTCAGAGACCTAGTTAGGGACAGTGCTAGGGCCTGAGTTACGATTCGTGTCAAGGCCTTATTTAGGACCAATTTCAGGGCCTTAGTTTGGACTAGCATCAGGGCCATTGTTAGGAATCGTATGAGGGCCTGAGTTAGGCGTACTGTCAGGGCCTTAGCTAGGGACAGTGTTAGGGCCTGAGTTAGGATTAGTGTCAAGGCCTTATTTAAGACCAATTTTAGGGCTTTAGTTTGGACTAGCAACAGAGCCTTTGTTAGGTATCATTTCGGGGCCTAAGTTAGGTGTAGTGTCAGGGCCATTGTTAGGGACAGTATCAGGGCCTGACTTCGGAGAAGTTCAGGGCCTTAGCCAGGGAAAGGGTCAGGGCCTTAGTAAGGGATATTATCAGGACCTGAATTAGCAGTAGTGTCAAAAATCCTTAGTGAGGAAAGTTAGGAATAAGTCAGGACTCAGGCCCTGACACTGTCCTTAACTAAGGCCCTGACACTACTCGTAACACAGGCCCTGATCTGATTCCTATCATAGGCCCTGACACTGGTCTTAACTAAGGCCCTGACACTGGCCCTAACTAAAGCTGTGACGCTACTCTTAACTCAGGCACTGACACTGTCCCTAACAAAGCCTCTGACACTACTCCTAACTCAGGCCCTGACACTGTCTCTAACTAAGGCCCTGATACTACTACGAACTCAGCACTGGCACTGTCCCTAACTTAGGCCCTGACTCTACTCCTAACTCAGGAACTGACACTGTCACTAACTAAGGCCCTGACACTGTTCATAACTCACACCCTAACACTACTCCTAAATCATGCCCTGGCAATGTCCCTAACTAAGGCCTTGACACTATTCCTAACTCAGGCACTGATACAATACCTAAGGAAGGCCCTGACATTACTTCTAACTCAGGCCCTGGAAAGGTCCCTAACTAAGGCCGACAAAACTCCTAACTCAGGCACTGACACTGTCCCAAAATAAGGCCCTGAATCTATTCCTAAGTGAGGCGCTGATACAATACCTAACGAAGGCACTGATGCTACTCCTAACTAAGGCCCTGACACTACTCCTAACTCAGGCAATGACACAGTCCATAACTAAGGCCCTGACACTATTCCCAACTCAGGCACTGACAGTGTACGTAACTAAAACCCTGACACTTCACTTAACTCAGGCACTGACAGTGTCCCTAACAAGAGCCCTCACACTACTCCCAAATCAGTCACTGACATTTTCCCTAATTGAGGCAATGATACTACTCCCAACTCAGGAACTAAGGCTCAGGATCATTGTGATGACAAGCGCCATGGAGCACTGTGATGACGAGGGTCATGGAGAATTGTGATGACAAGTGCATGGAGCATTGTGAGGACAAGGGCCATGGAGAATTGTGATGACAGGGGTCATGGAGAATTGTGATGACAAGGGCCACGGAGCATTGTGATGACAGAGTTCATGGGGCATTGTGATGAAAGTGGTCATGGAGCATTGTGATGAAAATGGTCATGGAGCATTGTGATGAAAGTGGTCATGGAGGATTGTGATGAAAAGCGCTATGGAGCATTGTGATGACAGGGGTCATGGAGCATTGTGAGGACAAGTGCCATGGAGCATTGTGATGATAGGACTCATGGGGCATTGTGATGACAGGGATCTTGGAGCTTTGTGGTGAAAGGGGTCATGGAACATTGTGATTACAATGACCTGGAGCATTGTGATAACAAGGGTCATGGAGCATTGTCATGAAAGGGGTCATGGATCATTGTGATTACAGGGAATCGAGGAGCATTGTTTGGACAAGCTCCAGGGATCATTGTGATGAAAGGGGAAAAGGAGAATTGTGATGAAAGGAATCATGGATCATTGTGATGACAGGGATCATGGAGCATTGTTACGACAAGAGCGAAGGAGCACTGTGATGACAAGGGCCATGGATCATGGTGATGACAGGGGTCAGGGAGCATTGTAATGACAGGGCTCATGGAGCATTGTGATCTCAATGGTCATGGAGAATGTTGATGAAAGGGGTCATGGAGCATTGTGCTGAAAGTGGTCATGGATCTTTGTGATGACATGCAGCAGGGAGCATTGTGATGACAAGGGCCATGGATCATTGTGATGACAGTGGTTATGGAGCATTGTGATGAAAGGTGTCATGGCTCATTGTGATGAGAGGGGGCCTGGAGCATTGTGATGACAGGGTTCATGGGGCATTGTGATGACAAGGGCCTTGGAGCATTGTGATGAAAGTGGTCATATGGCATTTTGAATGATAGGGGCCATGGAACATTGTGATGACAAGTGTCATGGAGCCTTGTAATGACAGGGTGCATGGAACATTGTGATGTCACCGCCATGTAGCATTTTAGACAAGGGGCAAGGAGTATTGTGATGATAAGTGCGTGGAACATTGCGAAGACAGGTGTCATGGAGCATTGTGATGATAAGGGCATGGAGCCTTGTGATGACAGGGGGCATGGAACATTGTAATGAAAGGGGGCATGGAACATTGTGATGAAAGTGGTCATGGAGCATTGTGATGAAAGACGTCTGGGAGCATTGTGATGAAAGGGGCCATGGGGCATTGCGATGAGAAGGGGTCATGGAGCATTGTGATGACAAGCGCCATGGGGCATTGTGATGGCAAGAGCCATGGAATATTGTGATGAAAAGGGTCATGGACCACTGTGCTGAATGCGGTCATGGAGCATTGTGATGCAAAGCGCCATGGAGCATTGGGATGACAAGCGTCATGGAGCTTTGTGAGGAATTGTCTCATGGAACATTGTGATGACAGGGCTTGTGGAGCACTGTGATTACATTGAACATGGAGCATTGTGATGACAAAGGCCATGGAGCATTGTGATGAGAAGGGCATGGAGCATTGTGATGACAAAAGTCATAGAGCAGTGCGATGAAAGGATTAATGGAGCATTGTGATGAAAGGGGTCATGGAGCATTGTGATGACAGGGGGCATGGAGCACTGTGATGAAAGGGGTTATGGAGCACTGTGACTACAGGGGTAATTGTGATGCATTTTGATGAAAGGGGACATGAGAGAGGGGTAATGGAGCATTCTGATGAAAGTTTTCATGGCTCATTGTGATGAAAAGGGGCATGGAGCATTGTGAGGAAAAGTGTTATGGAGCACTGTGATTACAGGGGTAATTTAGAGCATTGTGATAAACGGGGACCTGGAGCAATTTGATGACAGGGGTCATGGGGCATTGTGAGGGCAAGGACCATGAAGCATTGTGATGACAGGGGTAATTTGGCTTTGTGAATGACAGGGGACCTGGAGCATTGTGCTGACAAGGGTAATGGAGCATTATGATGACCGGGGTCATGGAGCATTGTGATGACAGGGGGCATGGAGCATTGTGATCACAAGAGCATGGAACATTGTGAGACAAGGGTCATGGGCCAATGTGATGACATGGTGTATGGAGCATTGTGATGACAATGGTATGTAGCATTGCGATGACACGGGTCATGAAGCATTGCGATGAGAGTGGTCATGGAGCTTTGGGATGCCAGGGGTCATGGAGCATTGTGATGACAATGGCCATGGCGCATTTTGATGAAAGGGGTCACGGAGCTTTGTGACGGAAGGGGTCATGGAGCATTGTGATGACAGGGGTCATGGGGCATTGTGATGAAAAGGGCGTGGAGCATTGTGATGACAGTGGTCACGGAACATTGTGACGATAAGGGCATGGAGCCTAGTGAGGGACAGTCTAGCGGTCTTGGGACTAAATTCAGTGACTGAGGTAGGCACAGCATAAAGTCTTTAGTTAGCATAAGAGGTAGGATATTAGCTCGGGACAGGGTTAGGGTGAAGGCTAGGAATCGTGTCAGGAAATGACCTAAGGATAGTGTGAAGACCTTTGTAACTGAGAATATCAGGGCCTTATTCAGAACCAGTGTTAGGGCTTCAGGTAGGGACAGTATCAGTGTCTGACTTAGGGAGAGCGATAGGGTCTGAGTGAGGCCTAATGTCAAGCTTTTAGCTGGGGACACTGTCAGGGAGTGACTTAGGAGCAGCATCAGTGCCTTTGTTGGATCAGCTTTAGGCTCTTAGTTAAAGATGACCAGAGCCCTAGTTAGTCACAGCGTCAAGGCCTCAGTTAGGGAAATCTTCAGGGCCTGAGTTACGGACAGCCTCAGGTCTTCACTTAAAGACAGCGACAGGGCTTTCTTAGGGAGAGTGTCAAGACCTTGGTTAGAAATGGGTCAGGATATTATCTCAGGAGAGTGTCAGGATTTTAGTTATTGCTGGCAGCAGGGCCTATATTAGGGACAGATTCTGGGCCTTTGTTAGAGACAGTGTCATGGCCTTAGTTAGGAGTAGTCAGGGCCTTAGTTAGGGAGAGCACTAGGGTTTCAGTCAGCATAAGATGCAGGAGATTATCTCGGGACAGAGTCAGGTTCCAGGCCAGAGATAGTGAAAGGAAATGACCAAGGGATAACGAGAAGACCTTAGTCATTGAGAGCATCAGGGCCTTAGTTAGCAGCAGCGTGAGGGCCTTAATCAGGACCAGTGCCAGGGCTTGATGTACGGACAGCGTCAGAGCCTAACTAAGGTACAGCAACAGGGCCTAAGTGAGGCTTATCTTTGGGGCCTGAGTAAGGGACAGTATCAGGGCATGACTTAGGAGCAGCAGAAAGGCCTCTGTAGGATCAGCATTAGGGTCTTCGTTAAAGATATTATCAGGGCCTCTGTTAGGGACAGCCTCAAGGTCTCACTTAGGGACAGCGTCAGGGCTTACTTTGGGAAAGTTTCAGGACCTTGGGAAGACATGGGTCAGGATATTAGCTCCGGATAATGTCAGGTGTTCAGATATTGACGGCAGCAGGGCCTTAGTTAGAGGCAGTGTCAGGCCTAAGTTAGGACTAGCATCAGAGCCTTTGTTAGGTACAGTGTCAGTGACTGAGTTAGGTGTAGTGTCAGGGCCTTAGTTAGGGACAGTGTCAGGACCTGCGTTAGGACGAGCCTCCAGGCCTCAGTTAGGGACAGGTTCACGGCCTCGGACCTAAATTCAGGGCCTCATTTAGGGACAGAATCACAGATTTAGCTAGCATAAGAGGATCTACAGCTGAAAGCAACTTGAACACCACCACAAGAAGATGCAGAAGTGAACCATGCACGCCCCTATGAAGGAATATTCCACAGCAGTTGAGTACATTTTGTTTAAAGTTAGTAACACTATAAAAATGATGTTTTTAAGAAAACCATATTCAGAAGATGAAAGAATCTCGTTCTAAAGAATCTCTTTAGCTAATCTCGACATTAGCTAAAGAGAAGGTTAGGTTAAGATCTAGGGATAGTGTCAGGAAATGACCTAGGGATAGTGTCAAGACCTTAGTTACTTAGAGCATCAGGGCCTAATTAAGGACCAGTAAGTGTCAGGGCTTCGGGTAGGGACAGCGTCAGAGCCTGACTTAGGGAGAGCGACAGGGCCTGAGTGAGGCCTAGCGTCAGGGCCTTAGCTAGGGACAGTGTCAGGGCATGACTTAGGAGCAACATAAGAGCCACGGTAGGATCAGCCTCAGGGGCTATGTTAAAGATATTATCAGGGCCTCTGTTAGGGACAGCCTCAAGGCCTCACTTAGGGAGAGCATCAGGGCTTCCTTAGGGAGAGTTTCAGGACCTTGGTAAGAGATGAGTTAGGATATTAGCTCAGGATAATGTCAGGACTTTAGATATTGATGGTAGCAGGGCCTACGTAAGGGACAGTGTCAAGGCGTTAGTTAGGAGTAACGGGCCCCTGATAGGTCCAGTGTCAGGTCCTCAGTTAGCAATAGTGTTAGGGCCTTAGTTAGGGACAGTGTCAGGGCCAGATGTAGGACGAGCATCTAGGCCTTAGTTCGGGACAGTTTCACGGTCTTGGGACTAAATTCAGTGCCTGAGGCAGGCACAACCTAAGGGCTTCAGTTAGCATAAGAGGCAGGACATTAGCTAGTGACAGTGTCAGTTTAACATGTAGGGATAGTGTCAGGAAATGACCTAAGGATAGTGTGAAGACCTTTGTTACGGAGACTCTCAGGGCCTTATTCAGAACCAGGGTTAGGGCTTCAGGTAGGGACAGCATCAGAGCCTGACTTAGGGAGAGCGATAGGGTCTGAGTGAGGCCTAGCATCAGACCCTTAGCTGGGTACACTGTCAGGGCATGACTTAGGAGCAGCCTCAGGGCTTCTGTTGGATCAGCCTTAGGGTCTTAGTTAAAGACATGACCAGGGTCTGAGTTAGTCACAGCATCAAGGCCTGAGTTAGTTAGGGAAAGCTGCAGGGCCTCACTTAGGGACAGCGTCAGGGCTTACTTTGGGACAGTTTCAGGACCTTGGTAAGACGTGGGTCAGAATATTAGCTCCGGATAATGTCAGGACTTTAGATATTGATGGCAGCAGCCCTTAGTTAGAGACAGTGTCAGGCCCTGAGTTACGACTAGCATCAGAGCCTTTGTTAGGTACAATGTACGGGACTGAGTTAGGAGTAGAGTCAGGGCGTTAGTTAGTGACAGTGTCAGGGCCTGACTTCGGGAGAGCGACAGGGCCTGAGTGGGGCCTAGCGTCAGGCCCTTTGCTGGGCACACTGTCAGGGCATGACTTTGGAGCAGCATCAGCGTCTTTGCTGGATCAGCACTAAGGTCTTCGTGAAATACATGATCAGGGCCTGAGTTAGTCACAGCTTCAAGGCTTCAGTTAAGGAAAGCTTCAGGGCCTGAGTTAGGGACAGCCTCAGGTCTTCACTTACGGACAGCGTCAGGGCTTACTTTGGGACAGTTTCAGGACCTTGGAAAGACATAGGTCAGGATATTAGCTCAGGATAATGTCAGGACTTTACATACTGATGGCAGCAGGGCCTTAGTTACAGACAGTTTCAGGGCCTGAGTTAGGCCTAGCATCAGTGACTTTGTTAGGTACAGTGTAAGGGACTGAGTTAGGAGTAGTGTCAGGGCCTTGCTTAGGGACAGTGTCAGGGTCTGAGTTAGGTGTACTGTCAGAGACCTAGTTAGGGACAGTGCTAGGGCCTGAGTTACGATTCGTGTCAAGGCCTTATTTAGGACCAATTTCAGGGCCTTAGTTTGGACTAGCATCAGGGCCATTGTTAGGAATCGTATGAGGGCCTGAGTTAGGCGTACTGTCAGGGCCTTAGCTAGGGACAGTGTTAGGGCCTGAGTTAGGATTAGTGTCAAGGCCTTATTTAAGACCAATTTTAGGGCTTTAGTTTGGACTAGCAACAGAGCCTTTGTTAGGTATCATTTCGGGGCCTAAGTTAGGTGTAGTGTCAGGGCCATTGTTAGGGACAGTATCAGGGCCTGACTTCGGAGAAGTTCAGGGCCTTAGCCAGGGAAAGGGTCAGGGCCTTAGTAAGGGATATTATCAGGACCTGAATTAGCAGTAGTGTCAAAAATCCTTAGTGAGGAAAGTTAGGAATAAGTCAGGACTCAGGCCCTGACACTGTCCTTAACTAAGGCCCTGACACTACTCGTAACACAGGCCCTGATCTGATTCCTATCATAGGCCCTGACACTGGTCTTAACTAAGGCCCTGACACTGGCCCTAACTAAAGCTGTGACGCTACTCTTAACTCAGGCACTGACACTGTCCCTAACAAAGCCTCTGACACTACTCCTAACTCAGGCCCTGACACTGTCTCTAACTAAGGCCCTGATACTACTACGAACTCAGCACTGGCACTGTCCCTAACTTAGGCCCTGACTCTACTCCTAACTCAGGAACTGACACTGTCACTAACTAAGGCCCTGACACTGTTCATAACTCACACCCTAACACTACTCCTAAATCATGCCCTGGCAATGTCCCTAACTAAGGCCTTGACACTATTCCTAACTCAGGCACTGATACAATACCTAAGGAAGGCCCTGACATTACTTCTAACTCAGGCCCTGGAAAGGTCCCTAACTAAGGCCGACAAAACTCCTAACTCAGGCACTGACACTGTCCCAAAATAAGGCCCTGAATCTATTCCTAAGTGAGGCGCTGATACAATACCTAACGAAGGCACTGATGCTACTCCTAACTAAGGCCCTGACACTACTCCTAACTCAGGCAATGACACAGTCCATAACTAAGGCCCTGACACTATTCCCAACTCAGGCACTGACAGTGTACGTAACTAAAACCCTGACACTTCACTTAACTCAGGCACTGACAGTGTCCCTAACAAGAGCCCTCACACTACTCCCAAATCAGTCACTGACATTTTCCCTAATTGAGGCAATGATACTACTCCCAACTCAGGAACTAAGGCTCAGGATCATTGTGATGACAAGCGCCATGGAGCACTGTGATGACGAGGGTCATGGAGAATTGTGATGACAAGTGCATGGAGCATTGTGAGGACAAGGGCCATGGAGAATTGTGATGACAGGGGTCATGGAGAATTGTGATGACAAGGGCCACGGAGCATTGTGATGACAGAGTTCATGGGGCATTGTGATGAAAGTGGTCATGGAGCATTGTGATGAAAATGGTCATGGAGCATTGTGATGAAAGTGGTCATGGAGGATTGTGATGAAAAGCGCTATGGAGCATTGTGATGACAGGGGTCATGGAGCATTGTGAGGACAAGTGCCATGGAGCATTGTGATGATAGGACTCATGGGGCATTGTGATGACAGGGATCTTGGAGCTTTGTGGTGAAAGGGGTCATGGAACATTGTGATTACAATGACCTGGAGCATTGTGATAACAAGGGTCATGGAGCATTGTCATGAAAGGGGTCATGGATCATTGTGATTACAGGGAATCGAGGAGCATTGTTTGGACAAGCTCCAGGGATCATTGTGATGAAAGGGGAAAAGGAGAATTGTGATGAAAGGAATCATGGATCATTGTGATGACAGGGATCATGGAGCATTGTTACGACAAGAGCGAAGGAGCACTGTGATGACAAGGGCCATGGATCATGGTGATGACAGGGGTCAGGGAGCATTGTAATGACAGGGCTCATGGAGCATTGTGATCTCAATGGTCATGGAGAATGTTGATGAAAGGGGTCATGGAGCATTGTGCTGAAAGTGGTCATGGATCTTTGTGATGACATGCAGCAGGGAGCATTGTGATGACAAGGGCCATGGATCATTGTGATGACAGTGGTTATGGAGCATTGTGATGAAAGGTGTCATGGCTCATTGTGATGAGAGGGGGCCTGGAGCATTGTGATGACAGGGTTCATGGGGCATTGTGATGACAAGGGCCTTGGAGCATTGTGATGAAAGTGGTCATATGGCATTTTGAATGATAGGGGCCATGGAACATTGTGATGACAAGTGTCATGGAGCCTTGTAATGACAGGGTGCATGGAACATTGTGATGTCACCGCCATGTAGCATTTTAGACAAGGGGCAAGGAGTATTGTGATGATAAGTGCGTGGAACATTGCGAAGACAGGTGTCATGGAGCATTGTGATGATAAGGGCATGGAGCCTTGTGATGACAGGGGGCATGGAACATTGTAATGAAAGGGGGCATGGAACATTGTGATGAAAGTGGTCATGGAGCATTGTGATGAAAGACGTCTGGGAGCATTGTGATGAAAGGGGCCATGGGGCATTGCGATGAGAAGGGGTCATGGAGCATTGTGATGACAAGCGCCATGGGGCATTGTGATGGCAAGAGCCATGGAATATTGTGATGAAAAGGGTCATGGACCACTGTGCTGAATGCGGTCATGGAGCATTGTGATGCAAAGCGCCATGGAGCATTGGGATGACAAGCGTCATGGAGCTTTGTGAGGAATTGTCTCATGGAACATTGTGATGACAGGGCTTGTGGAGCACTGTGATTACATTGAACATGGAGCATTGTGATGACAAAGGCCATGGAGCATTGTGATGAGAAGGGCATGGAGCATTGTGATGACAAAAGTCATAGAGCAGTGCGATGAAAGGATTAATGGAGCATTGTGATGAAAGGGGTCATGGAGCATTGTGATGACAGGGGGCATGGAGCACTGTGATGAAAGGGGTTATGGAGCACTGTGACTACAGGGGTAATTGTGATGCATTTTGATGAAAGGGGACATGAGAGAGGGGTAATGGAGCATTCTGATGAAAGTTTTCATGGCTCATTGTGATGAAAAGGGGCATGGAGCATTGTGAGGAAAAGTGTTATGGAGCACTGTGATTACAGGGGTAATTTAGAGCATTGTGATAAACGGGGACCTGGAGCAATTTGATGACAGGGGTCATGGGGCATTGTGAGGGCAAGGACCATGAAGCATTGTGATGACAGGGGTAATTTGGCTTTGTGAATGACAGGGGACCTGGAGCATTGTGCTGACAAGGGTAATGGAGCATTATGATGACCGGGGTCATGGAGCATTGTGATGACAGGGGGCATGGAGCATTGTGATCACAAGAGCATGGAACATTGTGAGACAAGGGTCATGGGCCAATGTGATGACATGGTGTATGGAGCATTGTGATGACAATGGTATGTAGCATTGCGATGACACGGGTCATGAAGCATTGCGATGAGAGTGGTCATGGAGCTTTGGGATGCCAGGGGTCATGGAGCATTGTGATGACAATGGCCATGGCGCATTTTGATGAAAGGGGTCACGGAGCTTTGTGACGGAAGGGGTCATGGAGCATTGTGATGACAGGGGTCATGGGGCATTGTGATGAAAAGGGCGTGGAGCATTGTGATGACAGTGGTCACGGAACATTGTGACGATAAGGGCATGGAGCCTAGTGAGGGACAGTCTAGCGGTCTTGGGACTAAATTCAGTGACTGAGGTAGGCACAGCATAAAGTCTTTAGTTAGCATAAGAGGTAGGATATTAGCTCGGGACAGGGTTAGGGTGAAGGCTAGGAATCGTGTCAGGAAATGACCTAAGGATAGTGTGAAGACCTTTGTAACTGAGAATATCAGGGCCTTATTCAGAACCAGTGTTAGGGCTTCAGGTAGGGACAGTATCAGTGTCTGACTTAGGGAGAGCGATAGGGTCTGAGTGAGGCCTAATGTCAAGCTTTTAGCTGGGGACACTGTCAGGGAGTGACTTAGGAGCAGCATCAGTGCCTTTGTTGGATCAGCTTTAGGCTCTTAGTTAAAGATGACCAGAGCCCTAGTTAGTCACAGCGTCAAGGCCTCAGTTAGGGAAATCTTCAGGGCCTGAGTTACGGACAGCCTCAGGTCTTCACTTAAAGACAGCGACAGGGCTTTCTTAGGGAGAGTGTCAAGACCTTGGTTAGAAATGGGTCAGGATATTATCTCAGGAGAGTGTCAGGATTTTAGTTATTGCTGGCAGCAGGGCCTATATTAGGGACAGATTCTGGGCCTTTGTTAGAGACAGTGTCATGGCCTTAGTTAGGAGTAGTCAGGGCCTTAGTTAGGGAGAGCACTAGGGTTTCAGTCAGCATAAGATGCAGGAGATTATCTCGGGACAGAGTCAGGTTCCAGGCCAGAGATAGTGAAAGGAAATGACCAAGGGATAACGAGAAGACCTTAGTCATTGAGAGCATCAGGGCCTTAGTTAGCAGCAGCGTGAGGGCCTTAATCAGGACCAGTGCCAGGGCTTGATGTACGGACAGCGTCAGAGCCTAACTAAGGTACAGCAACAGGGCCTAAGTGAGGCTTATCTTTGGGGCCTGAGTAAGGGACAGTATCAGGGCATGACTTAGGAGCAGCAGAAAGGCCTCTGTAGGATCAGCATTAGGGTCTTCGTTAAAGATATTATCAGGGCCTCTGTTAGGGACAGCCTCAAGGTCTCACTTAGGGACAGCGTCAGGGCTTACTTTGGGAAAGTTTCAGGACCTTGGGAAGACATGGGTCAGGATATTAGCTCCGGATAATGTCAGGTGTTCAGATATTGACGGCAGCAGGGCCTTAGTTAGAGGCAGTGTCAGGCCTAAGTTAGGACTAGCATCAGAGCCTTTGTTAGGTACAGTGTCAGTGACTGAGTTAGGTGTAGTGTCAGGGCCTTAGTTAGGGACAGTGTCAGGACCTGCGTTAGGACGAGCCTCCAGGCCTCAGTTAGGGACAGGTTCACGGCCTCGGACCTAAATTCAGGGCCTCATTTAGGGACAGAATCACAGATTTAGCTAGCATAAGAGGATCTACAGCTGAAAGCAACTTGAACACCACCACAAGCAGATGCAGAAGTGAACCATGCACGCCCCTATGAAGGAATATTCCACAGCAGTTGAGTACATTTTGTTTAAAGTTAGTAACACTATAAAAATGATGTTTTTAAGAAAACCATATTCAGAAGATGAAAGAATCTCGTTCTAAAGAATCTCTTTAGCTAATCTCGACATTAGGTAAAGAGAAGGTTAGGTTAAGAGCTAGGGATAGTGTCAGGAAATGACCTAGGGATAGTGTCAAGACCTTAGTTACTTAGAGCATCAGGGCCTAATTAAGGACCAGTAAGTGTCAGGGCTTCGGGTAGGGACAGCGTCAGAGCCTGACTTAGGGAGAGCGACAGGGCCTGAGTGAGGCCTAGCGTCAGGGCCTTAGCTAGGGACAGTGTCAGGGCATGACTTAGGAGCAACATAAGAGCCACGGTAGGATCAGCCTCAGGGGCTATGTTAAAGATATTATCAGGGCCTCTGTTAGGGACAGCCTCAAGGCCTCACTTAGGGAGAGCATCAGGGCTTCCTTAGGGAGAGTTTCAGGACCTTGGTAAGAGATGAGTTAGGATATTAGCTCAGGATAATGTCAGGACTTTAGATATTGATGGTAGCAGGGCCTACGTAAGGGACAGTGTCAAGGCGTTAGTTAGGAGTAACGGGTCCCTGATAGGTCCAGTGTCAGGTCCTCAGTTAGCAATAGTGTTAGGGCCTTAGTTAGGGACAGTGTCAGGGCCAGATGTAGGACGAGCATCTAGGCCTTAGTTCGGGACAGTTTCACGGTCTTGGGACTAAATTCAGTGCCTGAGGCAGGCACAACCTAAGGGCTTCAGTTAGCATAAGAGGCAGGACATTAGCTAGTGACAGTGTCAGTTTAACATGTAGGGATAGTGTCAGGAAATGACCTAAGGATAGTGTGAAGACCTTTGTTACGGAGACTCTCAGGGCCTTATTCAGAACCAGGGTTAGGGCTTCAGGTAGGGACAGCATCAGAGCCTGACTTAGGGAGAGCGATAGGGTCTGAGTGAGGCCTAGCATCAGACCCTTAGCTGGGGACACTGTCAGGGCATGACTTAGGAGCAGCCTCAGGGCTTCTGTTGGATCAGCCTTAGGGTCTTAGTTAAAGACATGACCAGGGTCTGAGTTAGTCACAGCATCAAGGCCTGAGTTAGTTAGGGAAAGCTGCAGGGCCTCACTTAGGGACAGCGTCAGGGCTTACTTTGGGACAGTTTCAGGACCTTGGTAAGACGTGGGTCAGAATATTAGCTCCGGATAATGTCAGGACTTTAGATATTGATGGCAGCAGCCCTTAGTTAGAGACAGTGTCAGGCCCTGAGTTACGACTAGCATCAGAGCCTTTGTTAGGTACAATGTACGGGACTGAGTTAGGAGTAGAGTCAGGGCGTTAGTTAGTGACAGTGTCAGGGCCTGACTTCGGGAGAGCGACAGGGCCTGAGTGGGGCCTAGCGTCAGGCCCTTTGCTGGGCACACTGTCAGGGCATGACTTTGGAGCAGCATCAGCGTCTTTGCTGGATCAGCACTAAGGTCTTCGTGAAATACATGATCAGGGCCTGAGTTAGTCACAGCTTCAAGGCTTCAGTTAAGGAAAGCTTCAGGGCCTGAGTTAGGGACAGCCTCAGGTCTTCACTTACGGACAGCGTCAGGGCTTACTTTGGGACAGTTTCAGGACCTTGGAAAGACATAGGTCAGGATATTAGCTCAGGATAATGTCAGGACTTTACATACTGATGGCAGCAGGGCCTTAGTTACAGACAGTTTCAGGGCCTGAGTTAGGCCTAGCATCAGTGATTTTGTTAGGTACAGTGTAAGGGACTGAGTTAGGAGTAGTGTCAGGGCCTTGCTTAGGGACAGTGTCAGGGTCTGAGTTAGGTGTACTGTCAGAGACCTAGTTAGGGACAGTGCTAGGGCCTGAGTTACGATTCGTGTCAAGGCCTTATTTAGGACCAATTTCAGGGCCTTAGTTTGGACTAGCATCAGGGCCATTGTTAGGAATCGTATGAGGGCCTGAGTTAGGCGTACTGTCAGGGCCTTAGCTAGGGACAGTGTTAGGGCCTGAGTTAGGATTAGTGTCAAGGCCTTATTTAAGACCAATTTTAGGGCTTTAGTTTGGACTAGCAACAGAGCCTTTGTTAGGTATCATTTCGGGGCCTAAGTTAGGTGTAGTGTCAGGGCCATTGTTAGGGACAGTATCAGGGCCTGACTTCGGAGAAGTTCAGGGCCTTAGCCAGGGAAAGGGTCAGGGCCTTAGTAAGGGATATTATCAGGACCTGAATTAGCAGTAGTGTCAAAAATCCTTAGTGAGGAAAGTTAGGAATAAGTCAGGACTCAGGCCCTGACACTGTCCTTAACTAAGGCCCTGACACTACTCGTAACACAGGCCCTGATCTGATTCCTATCATAGGCCCTGACACTGGTCTTAACTAAGGCCCTGACACTGGCCCTAACTAAAGCTGTGACGCTACTCTTAACTCAGGCACTGACACTGTCCCTAACAAAGCCTCTGACACTACTCCTAACTCAGGCCCTGACACTGTCTCTAACTAAGGCCCTGATACTACTACGAACTCAGCACTGGCACTGTCCCTAACTTAGGCCCTGACTCTACTCCTAACTCAGGAACTGACACTGTCACTAACTAAGGCCCTGACACTGTTCATAACTCACACCCTAACACTACTCCTAAATCATGCCCTGGCAATGTCCCTAACTAAGGCCTTGACACTATTCCTAACTCAGGCACTGATACAATACCTAAGGAAGGCCCTGACATTACTTCTAACTCAGGCCCTGGAAAGGTCCCTAACTAAGGCCGACAAAACTCCTAACTCAGGCACTGACACTGTCCCAAAATAAGGCCCTGAATCTATTCCTAAGTGAGGCGCTGATACAATACCTAACGAAGGCACTGATGCTACTCCTAACTAAGGCCCTGACACTACTCCTAACTCAGGCAATGACACAGTCCATAACTAAGGCCCTGACACTATTCCCAACTCAGGCACTGACAGTGTACGTAACTAAAACCCTGACACTTCACCTAACTCAGGCACTGACAGTGTCCCTAACAAGAGCCCTCACACTACTCCCAAATCAGTCACTGACATTTTCCCTAATTGAGGCAATGATACTACTCCCAACTCAGGAACTAAGGCTCAGGATCATTGTGATGACAAGCGCCATGGAGCACTGTGATGACGAGGGTCATGGAGAATTGTGATGACAAGTGCATGGAGCATTGTGAGGACAAGGGCCATGGAGAATTGTGATGACAGGGGTCATGGAGAATTGTGATGACAAGGGCCACGGAGCATTGTGATGACAGAGTTCATGGGGCATTGTGATGAAAGTGGTCATGGAGCATTGTGATGAAAATGGTCATGGAGCATTGTGATGAAAGTGGTCATGGAGGATTGTGATGAAAAGCGCTATGGAGCATTGTGATGACAGGGGTCATGGAGCATTGTGAGGACAAGTGCCATGGAGCATTGTGATGATAGGACTCATGGGGCATTGTGATGACAGGGATCTTGGAGCTTTGTGGTGAAAGGGGTCATGGAACATTGTGATTACAATGACCTGGAGCATTGTGATAACAAGGGTCATGGAGCATTGTCATGAAAGGGGTCATGGATCATTGTGATTACAGGGAATCGAGGAGCATTGTTTGGAAAAGCTCCAGGGATCATTGTGATGAAAGGGGAAAAGGAGAATTGTGATGAAAGGAATCATGGATCATTGTGATGACAGGGATCATGGAGCATTGTTACGACAAGAGCGAAGGAGCACTGTGATGACAAGGGCCATGGATCATGGTGATGACAGGGGTCAGGGAGCATTGTAATGACAGGGCTCATGGAGCATTGTGATCTCAATGGTCATGGAGAATGTTGATGAAAGGGGTCATGGAGCATTGTGCTGAAAGTGGTCATGGATCTTTGTGATGACATGCAGCAGGGAGCATTGTGATGACAAGGGCCATGGATCATTGTGATGACAGTGGTTATGGAGCATTGTGATGAAAGGTGTCATGGCTCATTGTGATGAGAGGGGGCCTGGAGCATTGTGATGACAGGGTTCATGGGGCATTGTGATGACAAGGGCCTTGGAGCATTGTGATGAAAGTGGTCATATGGCATTTTGAATGATAGGGGCCATGGAACATTGTGATGACAAGTGTCATGGAGCCTTGTAATGACAGGGTGCATGGAACATTGTGATGTCACCGCCATGTAGCATTTTAGACAAGGGGCAAGGAGTATTGTGATGATAAGTGCGTGGAACATTGCGAAGACAGGTGTCATGGAGCATTGTGATGATAAGGGCATGGAGCCTTGTGATGACAGGGGGCATGGAACATTGTAATGAAAGGGGGCATGGAACATTGTGATGAAAGTGGTCATGGAGCATTGTGATGAAAGACGTCTGGGAGCATTGTGATGAAAGGGGCCATGGGGCATTGCGATGAGAAGGGGTCATGGAGCATTGTGATGACAAGCGCCATGGGGCATTGTGATGGCAAGAGCCATGGAATATTGTGATGAAAAGGGTCATGGACCACTGTGCTGAATGCGGTCATGGAGCATTGTGATGCAAAGCGCCATGGAGCATTGGGATGACAAGCGTCATGGAGCTTTGTGAGGAATTGTCTCATGGAACATTGTGATGACAGGGCTTGTGGAGCACTGTGATTACATTGAACATGGAGCATTGTGATGACAAAGGCCATGGAGCATTGTGATGAGAAGGGCATGGAGCATTGTGATGACAAAAGTCATAGAGCAGTGCGATGAAAGGATTAATGGAGCATTGTGATGAAAGGGGTCATGGAGCATTGTGATGACAGGGGGCATGGAGCACTGTGATGAAAGGGGTTATGGAGCACTGTGACTACAGGGGTAATTGTGATGCATTTTGATGAAAGGGGACATGAGAGAGGGGTAATGGAGCATTCTGATGAAAGTTTTCATGGCTCATTGTGATGAAAAGGGGCATGGAGCATTGTGAGGAAAAGTGTTATGGAGCACTGTGATTACAGGGGTAATTTAGAGCATTGTGATAAACGGGGACCTGGAGCAATTTGATGACAGGGGTCATGGGGCATTGTGAGGGCAAGGACCATGAAGCATTGTGATGACAGGGGTAATTTGGCTTTGTGAATGACAGGGGACCTGGAGCATTGTGCTGACAAGGGTAATGGAGCATTATGATGACCGGGGTCATGGAGCATTGTGATGACAGGGGGCATGGAGCATTGTGATCACAAGAGCATGGAACATTGTGAGACAAGGGTCATGGGCCAATGTGATGACATGGTGTATGGAGCATTGTGATGACAATGGTATGTAGCATTGCGATGACACGGGTCATGAAGCATTGCGATGAGAGTGGGCATGGAGCTTTGGGATGCCAGGGGTCATGGAGCATTGTGATGACAATGGTCATGGCGCATTTTGATGAAAGGGGTCACGGAGCTTTGTGACGGAAGGGGTCATGGAGCATTGTGATGACAGGGGTCATGGGGCATTGTGATGAAAAGGGCGTGGAGCATTGTGATGACAGTGGTCACGGAACATTGTGACGATAAGGGCATGGAGCCTAGTGAGGGACAGTCTAGCGTTCTTGGGACTAAATTCAGTGACTGAGGTAGGCACAGCATAAAGTCTTTACTTAGCATAAGAGGTAGGATATTAGCTCGGGACAGGGTTAGGGTGAAGGCTAGGAATCGTGTCAGGAAATGACCTAAGGATAGTGTGAAGACCTTTGTTACTGTGAATATCAGGGCCTTATTCAGAACCAGTGTTAGGGCTTCAGGTAGGGACAGTATCAGGGCCTGACTTAGGGAGAGCGACAGGGTCTGAGTGAGGCCTAATGTCAGGCCCTTAGCTGGGGACACTGTCAGGGCATGACTTAGGAGCAGCATCAGGGCCTCTGTTGGATCAGCCTTAGGGTCTTAGTTAAAGACATGACCAGGGTCTGAGTTAGTCACAGCATCAAGCCCTGAGTTAGTTAGGGAAAGTGCAGGGCCTCACTTAGGGACAGCGTCAGGGCTTACTTTGGGACAGTTTCAGGACCTTGGTAAGACATGGGTCAGGATATTAGCTCCGGATAATGGCAGGACTTAGGTATTGATGGCAGCAGCCCTTAGTTAGAGACAGTATCAGGCCCTGAGTTACGACTAGCATCAGAGCCTTTGTTAGGTACAATGTACGGGACTGAGTTAGGAGTAGAGTCAGGGCGTTAGTTAGTGACAGTGTCAGGGCCTGACTTCGGGAGAACGACAGGGCCTGAGTGAGGCCTAGCTTCAGGCCCTTTGCTGGGCACACTGTCAGGGCATGACTTTGGAGCAGCATCAGCGTCTTTGCTGGATCAGCATTAAGGTCTTTGTGAAATACATGATCAGGGCCTGAGTTAGTCACAGCTTCAAGGCTTCTGTTAAGGAAAGCTTCAGGGCTTGAGTTAGGGACAGCCTCAGGTCTTCACTTACGGACAGCGTCAGGGCTTACTTTGGGACAGTTTCAGGACCTTGGAAAGACATAGGTCAGGATATTAGCTCAGGATAATGTCAGGACTTTACATACTGATGGCAGCAGGGCCTTAGTTACAGACAGTTTCAGGGCCTGAGTTAGGCCTAGCATCAGTGACTTTGTTAGGTACAGTGTAAGGGACTGAGTTAGGAGTAGTCTCAGGGCCTTGCTTAGGGACAGTGTCAGGGTCTGAGTTAGGTGTACTGTCAGAGACCTAGTTAGGGACAGTGCTAGGGCCTGAGTTACGATTCGTGTCAAGGCCTTATTTAGGACCAATTTCAGGGCCTTAGTTTGGAGTAGCATCAGAGCCATTGTTAGGAATCGTATGAGGGCCTGAGTTAGGCGTACTGTCAGGGCCATAGTTAGGGACAGTGTCAGGCCCTGAATTAGGACGAACATCGAGGGCTTAGGTACGGACAGGGTCACAGCCTCGAGAGTAATTTTAGGCCCTTAGTTAAGGAAAGCTGCAGGGATGTAGTTAGCATAAGAGGCACGACATTTGCTAGGGACACGGTCAGGTTTTGGTCTAGGAATAGTGTCAGGAACGGACCTAAGCATAGTGTCAAAACCTTAGTTACTGAGAGTATCAGATCCTTATTTAGAACCAGTGTCAGGGCTTCAGGTAGCGACAGCATCAGAGCCTGACTTAGGAAGAGCGACAGGGCCTGAGTGAGTCCTAGCGTCAGGCCCTTAGCTGAGGACACTGTCAGAGCATGACTTAGGAATAGAATCAGCGCCTCTGTTGGATCAGCCTTAGCGTCTTTGTTACAGATATGATCAGGGCCTGACTTAGTCACAGCTTCAAGGCCTCAGTTAGGGAAAGCTTCAGGGCCTGAGTTAGGGACAGCCTCAGTTCTTAACATAGGGACAGCGACAGGGCTTTCTTAGGGACAGTGTCAGGACCTGGGTTAGAAATATGTCAGGATATTAACTCAGGCTAGTGTCCAGTTTTTAGTTATTGCTGACAGCAGGGCCTATATTAGGGGCAAATTCTGAGCCTTACTTAGAGACAGTGTCAGGGCCTGAGTTAGGACTAGCATCAGAGCCCTTGTAAAGTACAGTGTCAGGGACTGAGTTAGGTGTAGTGTCAGGACTTTAGTTTGGGACAGTGTCAGCGCCTCAGTTAGGATGAGCCTCCAACCTCAGTTAGGGACAGGTTGATGGCCTCGGGACTAATTTCAGGCTCTTAGTTAGAGACAGCATCAGGGATTTAGTTAGCATAAGAGGCTCGACAATAGCTAAAGACAAGTTTAGGTTAAGATCTAGGGATAGTGTCAGGAAATGACCTAGGGATAGTTTCAAGACCATCGCTAATTAGAGCATCAGTGCCTAATTCAGGTAGGGACAGACTCTGAGCCTGACTTAATGAGAGCGACAGGGCCTGAGTGATGCCTAGAGTCAGGGCCTTAGCTATGGACAGCGTCAGGGCATGACATAAGATCAACATAAGGGTCTCTGTAAGATCAGCATTAGAGTTTAGTTAAAGACATTATCAGGACCTCTGTGAGGGACAGCCTCAGGGCCTCACTTAGGGACAGTGTCAGGGCTAACTTTGGGAGAGTTTCAGGACCTTGGTAAGACATGGGTCAGGATATTAGCTCAGGATAATGTCAGGACTTTAGATATTGATGGTAGCAGCGCCTACGTTAGGGAAAGTTTCAAGGCGTTAGTTAGGAGTAGCGGGCCTCTGATAGGTCCAGTGTCAGATCCTCAGTTAGCAATAGTGTTAGGGCCTTAGTTAGGGACAGTGTCAGGGCCGGATGTAGGGCGAGCATCTAGGCCTTAGTTCGGGACAGTTTCATGGTCTTGGGACTAAATTCAGTGCCTGAGGTAGGCACAGCCTAAGGGCTTCAGTTAGCATAAGAGGCAGGACATTAGCTAGTGACCGTGTCAGTTTAACATTTAGGGATAGTGCCAGGAAATGACCTAAGGATAGTGTGAAGACCTTTGTTACGGAGACTCTCAGGGCCTTATTCAGAACCAGTGTTAGGGCTTCAGGTAGGGACAGCATCAGTGCCTGGCTTAGGGAGAGCGTTAGGGTCTGAGTGAGGCCTAGCCTCAGACACTTAGTGGGGGACACTATCGGGGCATGACTTAGGAGCAGCATCAGGGCCTCTGTTGGATCAGCCTTAGGGTCTTAGTTAAAGACATGATCAGGGTCTGAGTTAGTCACAGCATCAAGGCCTGAGTTAGTTAGGGAAAGCTTCAGGGCCTCACTTACGGACAACGTCAGGGCTGACTTTGGGACAGTTTCAGGAACTTGGAAAGACATAGGTCAGGATATTAGCTCAGGATAATGTCAGGACTTTTGATAGTTATGGCAGCAGGGCCTTAGTTACAGACGGTTTCAAGGCCTGAGTTAGGCCTAGCATCAGAGACTTTGTTAGGTACAGTGTAAGGGACTGAGTTAGGAGTAGTGTCAGGGCCTTGCTTAGGGACAGAGTCAGGGTCTGATTTAGGTGTACTGTCTGAGACCTAGTTAGGGACAGTGCTAGGGCCTGAGTTAGGATTAGTGTCAAGGCCTTATTTAGGACCAGTTTCAGGGCCTTAGTTTGGACTAGCATTAGAGCCATTGTTAGGAATCGTATGATGGGCTGAATTAGGCATACTATCAGGGCCTTAGTTAGGGACAGTTTTAGGGCCTGAGTTAGGATTAGTGACAAGGCCTTATTTAGGACCAATTTTAGGGCTTTAGTTTGGACTAGCAACAAAGCCTTTGTTAGGTATCATGTCGGGGCCTCAGTTAGGTGTAGTGTCAGGGCCATTGTTAGGGACAGTATCAGGGCCTGACTTAGGAGAAGTTCAGGGCCCTAGCCAGGGAAAGTGTCAGGGCCTTAGTTAGGGACATTATCAGGGCCTGAATTAGCAGTAGTGTCAAAAGTCCTCAGTGAGGAGAGTAAGGAGTAAGTCAGGACTCAGGCCCTGACACTGTTCTTAAATAAGGCCCTGACATTACCTGTAACACAGGTCCTGATCTGATTCCTATCATAGGCGCTGAGGTTGGACTTAACTAAGGCCCTGACACTGGTCCTAACTAAAGCTGTGACACTACTCTTAACTCAGGCCCTGACACTGTCCCTAACAAAGCCTCTGACACTACTCCTAAATCAGGCACTGACACTGTCCCTAACTAAGGCCCTGGCATACACCTCACTCAGGCCCTGACACTGTCTGTAACTAAGGCCCTGATACTACTCCAAACTCAGCACTGACACTGTCACTAACTAAGGCCCTGACACTATTCATAGCTCACGCCCTAACACAACTCCTAAATCATGCCCTGATAATGTCCCTAACTAAGGCCCTGACACTATTCCTAACTCAGGCGCTGACACAATACTTAAGGAAGGCCCTGACATTACTCCTAACTCAGGCCCTGAAAAGGTCCCTAACTAAGGCCGACACAACTCCTAACTCAGGCACTAACACTGTCCCTAAATAAGGCCCTGAAATTATTCCTAACTGAGGCGCTGATACAATACCTAACGAAGGCACTGATGCTACTCCTAACTAAGGCCCTGACACTACTCCTATCTCAAGCAATGACACTGTCCCTATCTTAGGCCCTGACTCTACTCCTGACTCAGTCACTGACACTGGCCCTAACTTAGGCCCTGACCCTACTCCCAACTCAGGCACTGACGCTGTCCCTAACTAAGGCTCTGACACTACTCCCAACACAGGCATTGACACTGTCCCTAACTAAGGCCCTCCCACTACTACTTACTTAGGCACTGACACGCTACCTAACTAAGGCCCTGAGACTACTTCTACCTCAGACCCTGACACTGTCCCTAACGAAGGGCCTGATACTACTCCCAACACAGGCACTGACACTCTCCCTAACTAAGGCCTTGACACTACTTTTAACTCATGCCCTGATGCTGTCCCCATAAAAGACCCTGAGACTATTCCCAACTAAGGCACTGACACTCTCCCTAACTAAGACCCTGACACTACTCCCATCTCAGCCACTGACACTGTCCCTAATGCCCTGACACTACTTCCAACTCAGGCACTGACACTGTCCCTAACTAGGCCCTGATACTTCTCCTAACTCAGGCACTGACACTGTCCCTAACTAAGGCCCTGACATAACTCCCAACTCCGGCACTGACACTTTCTCTAACTAAGGCCCTGAAACTACTCACAACTCAGGCCCTGACACTGTTCCTAACTACCGGTCTCAGACTATTCCTAACTTAGGCCCTGACACTATTCCTAACACAGTCACTGACACTGTCCCTAACTAAGGTCCTGAGACTATTCCTAACTCAGACCCTGACACTGTCCATAACTTAGGCCATGTCACTACTCCCAACTCAGGCACTGACGCTGTTCCTGAGTAAGGGTCTGACACTACTCCAAACTGAGACACTGACACTCTTCCAAATTAAGGCCTTGACACTACTCTTAACTCAGGCCCTGACACTGTCCATAATAAAGACCCTGACAAAAATCCCAACTTAGGCACTGACAATGTCCGTAGCTAAGGCCCTGACACTATTCCCATCTGAGCCACTGACACTGTCCCTACCTATGACCCTGACACTACTCCCAAAGCAAGCACTGGCGCTGTCCCTAACTAAGGCACTGGCACTACTCCCAACTTGCCCTGGCGCTGTCCCTAACTAAGGTTCTGACACTACTCCCTATTCAGGCAATGACAGTGTCCCTAACTGAGGCAATGATACTACTCCCAACTCAAGCACTAAAGCTCTGGATCATTGTGATGACAAGCACCATGGAGCACTGTGATGACAAGGGCCAAGGAGAATTGTGATGACGTGTCCTGGAGAATTCTGGTGACAAGGGCCATGGAGCATTTTGATTACAGGGGTCATGGGGCATTGTGATGAAAGTGGTCATGGAACATTGTGATAAAAGTGGTCATGTAGCATTGTGATGAAAAGTGCTATGGAGCATTGGGATGACAGGGGTCATGGAGCATTGTGATGACAAATGCGTGGAGATTTGTGATGACGAGGATCATGGAGCATTGAGATTATAAGGATCATGCAGCATTGTGATGACAAGGGCCATGGAACATTGTGATGACAGAGGTCATGGAGCATTGTGTTGACCAGCGGCATGGAGCATTGTGAAGAAAAGGGTACTGTAACATTGTGATGAAAGGGTCAAGGAGCATTTTGATTACAAGGATCATGGAGCATTGTGATGACAAGGGCCATGGAGCATTGTGATGACAGGGCTCATGTGGCATTATGATGACAGTGGTCCTGGAGCAATGTGATGAACGTTGTCATGGAGCACTGTGATTACAGGGGCCATGGAGAATTGTGATGACAAAGGCCAGGGAACATTGTGATGACAGGGGTCATGGAGCATTGTGATGAAAATGGACCTGGAGCATTGTGATGAAAGGGGTCATGGCTCATTGTGATGACAGGGGGCCTGGAACATTGTGATGACAGGGGTCACGGGGCATTATGATGACAAGGGTCATGGACCATTTTGATGACAGTGGTCATATGGCATTTTGAATGACAGGGGCCATGAAGCATTGTGATGACAAGAGTCATGGAGATTTGTGATGACAGGGGGCATGGAGCTTTGTGATTTCACAAGAAAGTAGCATTTTAGACAAGGGTCATGGAGCATTGTGATGAAAGGGGTCATGGAGCATTGTGATGATAAGGGCATGGAGCATTGTGATGACAAAGGCATGTAGCATTGCGATGACAAAGGTCATGGAGCATTGTGATGACAGGGGTTATGGAGCATTGTGATGACAAGGGCGTGGAGCATTGTGATGACAGTGGTCATGGAACATTGTGATGATAAGGGCATTGAGCCGAGTTAGGGACAGTCTAGCGGCCTTGCGACTAAATTCAGTGCCTGAATTAGGCACAGCATAAGGTCTTTAGTTAGCATAAGAGGTAGGATATTAGCTAGGGACAGGGTTAGGGTGAAGGCTTGGAATCGTGTCAGGAAATGACCTAAGGATAGTGTGAAGACCTTTGTTACTGAGACCCTCAGGGACTTATTCAGAAGCAGTGTTAGGGCTGCAGGTAGGGACAGCATCAGGGCCTGACTTAGGGAGAGTGACAGGGCCTGAGTGAGGCCTAATGTCAGGCCCTTAGCTGGGGACACTGTCAGGGAATGACTTAGGAGCAGCATCAGTGCCTTTGTTGGATCAGCTTTAGGTTCTTAGTTAAAGACATGACCGGAGCCCTAGTTAGTCACAGCGTCAAGGCCTCAGGGAAAGCTTCAGGGTCTGAGTTACAGACAGCCTCAGGTCTTCACTTAAAGACAGCGACAGGGCTTTCTTAGGGACAGTGTCAGGACCCTGGTTAGAAATGAGTCAGGATATTAGCTCAGGAGAGTGTCAGGATTTTAGTTATTGCTGGCAGCAGGACCTATATTAAGGACAGATTCCGGGCCTTTGTTAGATTCAGTGTCATGGAATTAGTTAGGAGTAGTCAGGGCCTCAGTTAGGGAGAGCATTAGGGTTTCAGTTAGCATATGATGCAGGAGATCATCTCGGGACAGAGTCAGGTTCCAGGCCAGAGATAGTGAAAGGAAATGACCAAGGGATAACGAGAAGACCTTAGTTATTGAGAGCATCAGGACCTTAGTTAGCAGCAGCGTGAGTGCTTTAATCAGGACCAGTGCCAGGGCTTGATGTATGGATAGCATCAGAGCCTAACTAAGGTACAGCAACAGGGCCTAAGTGAGGCCTATCTTTAGGGCCTGAGTAAGGGACAGTATCAGGGCATGACTTAGGAGCAGCATAAAGGCCTCTGTAGGATCAGCATTAGGGTCTTCGTTAAAGCTATTATCAGGGCCTCCGTTAGGGATAGCCTCAAGGCCTCACTTAGGGACAGCATCAGGGCTTACTTTGGGACAGTTTCAGGACCTTGGTAAGACATGGGTCAGGCTATTAGCTCAGGAGAATATCAGGTGTTCAGATATTGACGGCAGCAGGGCCTTAGTTAGAGGCAGTGTCAGGGCCTAAGTTAGGACTAGCATCAGAGCCTTTGTTAGGTACAGTGTCAGTGACTGAGTTAGGTGTAGTGTCAGAGCCTTAGTTATGGACAGTGTCAGGGCCTGCATTAAGACGAGGCTGCAGGCCTCATTTAGGGACAGGTTCACGGCCTCGGACATAAATTCAGGGCCTCATTTACGGACAGAATCAGGGATTTAGCTAGCATAAGGGGATCTACAGCTGAAAGCAACCTGAACACCACCACAAGCAGATGCAGAAGTGAACCATGCACGCTCCTATGAAGGAATATTCCACAGCAGTTGAGTACAGTTTGTTTAAAATTAGTAACACTCTAAAAATTATGTTTTGAAGAAAACTATATTCAGAAGATGAAAGAATCTCCTTCTAAAGAATCTCTTTAGCTAATCTCGACATTAGCTAAAGAAAAAGTTAGGTTAAGGTCTAGGGAGAGTGTCAGGAAATGACCTAGGGATAGTGTCAAGACCTTAGTTACTTAGCACATCAGGACCTAATTTAGGAGCAGTGAGTGTCAGGGCTTCGGGTAGGAAGAGCGTCAGAGCCTGACTTCGGGAGTGGGACAGGGCCTGAGTGAGGCCTAGCGTCAGGGCCTTAGCCAGAGACAGTGTGAGGGCATGACTTTGGAGCAGCATAAGAGCCACGGTAGGATCAGCTTCAGGGGCTATGTTAAAGACATTATCAGGGCCTCTGTTAGGGACAGCCTCAAGGCCTCACTTAGAGACAGCATCAGGGCTTCCTTAGGGACAGTTTCAGGACCTTGGTAAGAGATGGGTCAAGAAATTAGCTCAGGATAGTGTCAGGACTTTAGATATTGACGGCAGCAGGGCCTTAGTTAGGGATAGTGTCAGGCCCTGAATTAGGACGAACATCGAGGCCTTAGGTACGGACAGGGTCACAGCCCCGAGAGTAATTTTAGGCCCTTAGTTAAGGACAGCAGCAGGGCTGTATTTAGCATAAGAGGCACGACATTTGCTAGGGAAAGGGTCAGGTTATGGTCTAGGCAGAGTGTCAGTAAAGGACCTAAGCATAGTGTCAAAACCTTAGTTCCTGAGAGTATCAGATCCTTATTTAGAACCAGTGTCAGGGCTTCAGGTAGGGACAGCATCAGAGCCTGACTTAGGGAGAGCGACAGGGCCTGAGTGAGGCCTAGCATCAGGCCCTAACCTGAGGACACTGTCAGGGAATGACTTAGGAACAGAATCAGCGCCTCTGTTGGATCAGCCTTAGCGTCTTTGTTACAGATATGATCAGGGCCTGACTTAGTCACAGCTTCAAGGCCTCAGTTAGGGAAAGCTTCAGGGCCTGAGTTAGGGACAGCCTCAGTTCTTAACATAGGGACAGCGACAGGGCTTTCTTAGGGACAGTGTCAGGACCTGGGTTAGAAATATGTCAGGATATTAACTCAGGCTAGTGTCCAGTTTTTAGTTATTGCTGACAGCAGGGCCTATATTAGGGGCAAATTCTGAGCCTTACTTAGAGACAGTGTCAGGGCCTGAGTTAGGACTAGCATCAGAGCCCTTGTAAAGTACAGTGTCAGGGACTGAGTTAGGTGTATTGTCAGGACTTTAGTTTGGAACAATGTCTGCGCCTCAGTTAGGATGAGCCTCCAACCTCAGTTAGGGACAGGTCGACGGCCTCGGGACTAATTTCAGGCTCTTAGTTAGAGACAGCATCAGGGATTTAGTTAGCATAAGAGGCTCGACAATAGCTAAAGACAAGTTTAGGTTAAGATCTAGGGATAGTGTCAGGAAATGACCTAGGGATAGTTTCAAGACCATCGCTAATTAGAGCATCAGTGCCTAATTTAGGCCCAGTGTCAGGGCTTCAGGTAGGGACAGAGTCTGAGCCTGACTTAGGGAGAGCGACAGGGCCTGAGTGATGCCTAGAGTCAGGGCCTTAGCTATGGACAGAGTCAGGGTATGACATAAGATCAACATAAGTGTCTCTGTAAGATCAGCATTAGAGTTTAGTTAAAGACATTATCAGGACCTCTGTGAGGGACAGCCTCAGGGCCTCACTTAGGGACAGTGTCAGGGCTAACTTTGGGAGAGTTTCAGGACCTTGGTAAGACATGGGTCAGGATATTAGCTCAGGATAATGTCAGGACTTTAGATATTGATGGTAGCAGCGCCTACGTTAGGGAAAGTTTCAAGGCGTTAGTTAGGAGTAGCGGGCCTCTGATAGGTCCAGTGTCAGATCCTCAGTTAGCAATAGTGTTAGGGCCTTAGTTAGGGACAGTGTCAGGGCCGGATGTAGGGCGAGCATCTAGGCCTTAATTCGGGACAGTTTCATGGTCTTGGGACTAAATTCAGTGCCTGAGGTAGGCACAGCCTAAGGGCTTCAGTTAGCATAAGAGGCAGGACAATAGCTAGTGACCGTGTCAGTTTAACATTTAGGGATAGTGTCAGGAAATGACCTAAGGATAGTGTGAAGACCTTTGTTATGGAGACTCTCAGGGCCTTATTCAGAACCAGTGTTAGGGCTTCAGGTAGGGACAGCATCAGTGCCTGACTTAGGGAGAGCGTTAGGGTCTGAGTGAGGCCTAGCCTCAGACACTTAGTGGGGGACACTATCGGGGCATGACTTAGGAGCAGCATCAGGGCCTCTGTTGGATCAGCCTTAGGGTCTAAGTTAAAGACATGATCAGGGTCTGAGTTAGTCACAGCATCAAGGCCTGAGTTAGTTAGGGAAAGCTGCAGGGCCTCACTTAGGGACAGCGTCAAGGCTTACTTTGGGACAGTTTCAGGACCTTGGTAAGACATGGGTCAGGTTATTAGCTCCGGATAATGTCAGGACTTTAGATTTTGATGGCAGCAGCCCTTAGTTAGAGACAGTGTCAGGCCGTGAGTTACGACTAGCATCAGCGCCTTTGTTAGATACAAGGTACGGGATTGAATTAGGAGTAGAGTCAGGGCCTTAGTTAGTGACAGTGTCAGGGCCTGACTTAGGGAGAGCGACAGGGCCTGCGTGAAGCTTAGCATCAGGCCCTTAGCTGGGCACACTGTCAGGGCATGACTTTGGAGCAGCATCAGCGTCTTTGCTGGATCAGCATTAAGGTCTTCGTTAGGTACATGATCAGGGCCTGAATTAGTCACAGCTTCAAGGCTTCAGTTAAGGAAAGCTTCAGGGCCTGAGTTAGGGACAGCCTCAGGTCTTCACTTACGGACAGCGTCAGGGCTGATTTTGGGACAGTTTCAGGACCTTGGAAAGATATAGGTCAGGATATTAGCTCAGGATAATGTCAGGACTTATGATAGTGATGGCAGCAGGGCCTTAGTTACAGACGGTTTCAGGGCCTGAGTTAGGCCTAGCATCAGAGACTTTGTAAGGTACAGTGTAAGGGACTGAGTTAGGAATAGTGTCAGGGCCTTGCTTAGGGACAGTTTCAGGGTCTGATTTAGGTGTACTGTATGAGACCTAGTTAGGGACAGTGCTAGGGCCTGAATTAGGATTAGTGTCAAGGCCTTATTTAGGACCAATTTCAGGGCCTTAGTTTGGACTAGCATCAGAGCCATTGTTAGGAATCGTATGAGGACCTGAGTTAGGCATACTATCAGGGCCTTAGTTAGGGACAGTTTTAGGGCCTGAGTTAGGATTAGTGTCAAGGCCTTATTTAAGACCAATTTTAGGGCTTCAGTTTGGAGTAGCAACAAAGCCTTTGTTAGGTATCATGTCGGGGCCTCAGTTAGGTGTAGTGTCAGGGCCATTGTTAGGGACAGTATCAGGGCCTGACTTAGGAGAAGTTCAGGGCCTTAGCCAGGGAAAGTGTCAGGGCCTTAGTTAGGGACATTATCAGGGCCTGAATTAACAGTAGTGTCAAATTCCTTAGTGAGGAGAGTAAGGAGTAATTCAGGACTCAGGCCCTGAAACTGTCCTTAACTAAGGCCCTGACACTATTCGTAACACAGGCTCTGATCTGATTCTTATCATAGGCCCTGATGCAGGTCTTAACTAAGGCCCTGACACTGGCCCTAACTAAAGCTGTGACACTATTGTTAACTCAGGCTTTGACACTGTCCCTATAAAAGCCTCTGACACTTCTCTTAAGTCAGGCACTGACACTGTCCCTAACTAAGTCCCTGACAATATTCCTAACTCAGGCCCTGACACTGTCCCTAACTAAGGCCCTGATATTACTGCGAACTCAGCACTGACACTGTCCCTAACATAGGCACTGACTCTACTCCTAACTCAGGAACTGACACTGTCACTAACTAAGGCCCTGACACTTTTCATAACTCATGCCCTAACAGTACTCCTAAATCATGCCCTGGCAATGTCGCTAACTAAGGCCCTGACACTACTCCTAACTCAGGCGCTAATACAATACCTAAGGAAGGCCCTGACATTACGCCTAACTCTGGCCCTGAAAAGGTCCCTAACTAAGGCCGACACAACTCCTAACTCAGGCACTGACACTGTCCCTAAATAAGGTCCTGAAAATATTCCTAACTGAGGCGCTGTTGCAATACCTAATGAAGGCACTGATGCTACTCCTAACTAAAGCCCTGACACTACTACTACCCCAGGCCCTGACACTGTCCCTAACTAAGGCCCTGACAGTGCTCTTAACTCAACCACTGACACTGTCCCTAACTTAGGTCCTGACTCTACTCCTAACACAGGCCCTGACACTGTCCCTAAATAAGGCCCTGACACTATTCCTAAATCAGGTACTGACACTCTCCCTAACTAAGGCCCTGGCATTACTCCTAACTCAGGCACTGATACAATACCTAAGAAAAGCAACGATGCTACTCCTAAATCAGGCACTGACACTGGCCCAAACTAAGACCCTGACTCTATTCCTAACTCAAGCCCTGACACGGTCCCTAACTAAGACCCTTACTCTATTCCTAACTCAAGCCCTGACACTGTCCTTAACATAGGCCCTGACACTGCTCCAAACATAGGCCCTTATACTACTCCATGCTCATGCCCTGACAATGTCCCTAAGTAAAGCCCTTACAGTAATCCTAAATGAGGCGCAGATACAATTCCTAATGGAGGCACTGACACTGTCCCAAAATACGGCCCTTACACTACTCCTAACTCAGGAACTGAGACTCTCCCTAACTAAGGCCTTGACAATACTATTAACTATGGCAGTCACACTGTCCCTAACTAAGGCCCTGACACTACTCCTAAATCAGGCACTGACACTGTCCCTATCTAAAGCCCTGACATTATTCCTAACTCAGGTGCTGATCCAATACCTAACGTAGGCACTGGTGCTCCTCCTAACTAAGGCTCTGACACTCTTCCTAAATAAGGCCCTGACAGTAGTCCTAACTCAGGCACTGACAGTGACCCTAACTAGAGCCCTGACACTACTCCTAACTCAGTCCCTGACACTGTCCCTAACTAAGGAACTGACAATACTCCCAACTCAGGTACTGACACTGTCCCTAACTAAGGCCCTGACACTACTCCCGACAAAGGCACTGACAATGTTCCTAACTAACACCCTGACAGAACTCCGAACATAGGCACTGACATTGTCCCTAAATATTGCAGTGAAACTGCACCAAACATAGGCATTGACACAGTCGCTAACTAGACCCTGACACTACTCCCAAATCAGGCACTGACACTGTCCCTAGCTAAGGCCCTGACACTACTCCCAACTCAGGAACTGACACTGTCCCTAACTAGTGCCTTGACAATACTCCTAACTCAGGCCCTGACACTGTCCCTAAATAAGGCAATGACACTAATGCCAACTCAGCCACTGACATTTTCCCTAACTAAGACCCAGACACTACTCCCAACTCAGACACTGAAGTTGTCCCTAAATAAGGTTCTGACACTACTCCCAATTCTGGCAGTGATGCTGTCCGTAACTAAGGCCTTGACACTACTCACAACTCAAGCAATGACACGGTCCATAATAAAGACCCTGAAAATAATCCCACCTCAGGCACTGACATTGTTCCTAACTAAAGACCTGACACTACTCCCAACACAGGCAATGGCGCTGTCCCTAACTAAGGCCCTGACACTACTCCCAAGTCAGGCACTGATGCTGTCCCTAACTAAAGCCCTGAATCTCTTCACAAGTCAGGCACTGACGCTGTCCCTAACTAAGGCTCTGAAACTACTCTTAACTCAGGCACTGACACTGTCCCTAACAAATACCCTGAAACTACTCCCAACTAAGCCACTGAAACTGTCCATAACTACGGCCCTGACACTACTCCTAGCTCAGGCACTGACACTGTCTCTTACTAAGGTCTTGACACTACTCCTAACTCATGCACTGCCATTGTTCCAAACAAAGACCCTGACACTACTCCCAACATAGGCATTGAGACTGCCCCTAAATACGCCCAGACAGTACTCCCAACTCAGGCACTGACACTGTCCCTAACTAAAGCCCTGAAACTACTCCTAACTAACGCCCTGAAATAGTCCCTGACTAAGGCCCTGACACTACTCCCAACTCAGGCACTGACACACTCTCTAACTAAGGCCCTGTGACTACTCCAAACTCAGGCCCTGAAACTGTCCCTAACTAAGGCTCTGACATTGTTCACAACTCCTGCACTGACACACTCCCTAACTAAGGCCTTAACACTACTCTTAACTAAGGCCTTGACACTGTCCCTAACAAAGACCCTGACACTACTCCCAACTCCGGCAGTGACGTTGTTCCTAACTAAGGCCCTGACACTACTCCCAACATAGGCACTGACACTGTCCCTAACAAGGCCCTGGCACTACTCCCAACTCAGGCACTGACACTCTCCCTAACAATGACCTTGACACTACTCTTAACTCAGGCCCTGACATTGTCCCTAATAAAGACCCTGACACTAATCCCATCTCAGCCACTGACACTATCCCTAACTAAGGCCCTGACACTACACCCAACTCAGTCACTGACAGAATCCCTAACTAAGACCCTGACACTACTCCCACCTCAGGCACTGACACTGTCCCTTAATAATGCCCAGAAACTACTGCCAACACAGGCACTGACACTGTCCCTACCTAAGGCCCAGAGACTACTCCTAACTCATGCCCTGACACTGTCCATAACTTAGGCACTGACACTATTCCTAATTCAGGCACTGACACTGTCCCTAACTATGACCCTGTCACTACTCCCAACTCAGGCAGTGACAGTGTCCCTAACTGAGACAATGATACTATTCCCAACTCAGGCACTAAGGCTCTGGATCATTGTGATGAGAAGCACCATGGAGCGTTCTGATGACAAGGGTCATAGAGCATTGTGATGACACGGGTAATGAAGCATTGTGAAGACAATGGCCATGGAGAATTGTGACGACAGGGGTCATGGAGCATTGTGATTACAAGGGCCATGGAGCATTGTGATTACAGGGTTCTTGGGGCATTGTGATGAAAGTGGTCATGGAGCATTGTGATGAAAGTGGTCATGGAGCATTGTGATGAAAAGCACCAGGGAGAATTGTGACGACATGGGCTTAGAGCATTCTGATTACAGGGGACAAAAGCATTGTGATGAAAAGGGCAGGGAACATTGTGCTGACAGGGGTCATGGAGCATTATGATGACAACTGTCATGAAACATTGTGATGAAAGGTGTCATGGAGCAATGTAAAGAAAGGGGCCATGGAGCATTGTGATGACAGGTGTCATGGGGCATTGTGATGACAGTGGGCATGGAGCATTGTGATGAATGCGGTCATGGAGCATTGTGATGAGAAGTGTCCTAGAACCTTGTGTTGACACGGTTCATGGAGCATTTTGATGACAAGGGGCATGGCAAATTGTGATGACAGGTGTCATGGGTCATTGTGATGACAGTGGTCATCTATCATTGTGATGAAATATATCATGGAGCACTGTGATGACAGGGGCCATGGAGTATTGTGATGACAAAGGCTATGGAGCATTGTGATGACAAGTGTCCTGGAACATTGTGATGACACGGTTCATGGAGCATTGTGATGACAAGGGCCATGGCCAATTGTGAAGACAGGTGTCATGGGACATTGTGATGACAGTGGTCATCTAGAATTGTGACGAAAGGTATCATGGAGCATTGTGATGACAAGTGTCATGGAACATTGTGCTGACAGTGATCATGGAGCACTGTGATTAGAGGGGCCTTGGAACATTGTGATGACAGGCCTCATAGGGCATTGTGATGACAGTGGTCATGGAGCATTGTGATGAAATTTGTCATGGAGCACTGTGATTATAGGGGTCATGGAGCATTTTGATGACAGGTTTCATGGAGCATTGTGATGAAAATGGTAATGGACCATATTGATGACAGTGTTCTGGAACCTTGTGATGACACGTTTCATGGAGCATTGTGATGACAAGGGCCATGGCGAATTGTGATGACAGGTGTCCTGGTGCATTGTGATGACAGTGGACATCTAGCATTGTGATGAAAGGTATCATGGAGCACTCTGATGACAGGGGCCATGGAGCATTGTGTTGACAAAGGCCATGGACCATTGTGATGACAGGGGTCAAGGGGAATTGTGATTACAGCGAGCTTGCAGCATTGTGAGGAAAATCATCCTGGAGCCTTGTGATGACAGCGGTCACAGAGAATTGAGATGACAGGAATCATGCAGCATTTTGATGACAAGGGTCATGGACCATTGTGATGACAGGGATCATGGAACATTGTGATGACAAGTTCCAGGAAGCATTGTGATGACAAAGGCATGGAGAATTGTGATGACATGGGTCATCGAGCATTGTAATGACAGTGTTCCTGGAGCATTGTGTTTACACGGGCATGGAGCATTGTCATGACAAGGGCATGGAACATTTTGATTATAGGCCCAAGGAGCATTGTGCTGAGAAGGCATGGTGCATTGTGATGACAATTGGCATTGAGCATTGTGATGAAAGAGGTACTGGAGCATTGTGAGGAAAAGTGTCATGTTTCATTGTGATGACAGGGGTCATGGAGCAATGTGATGAAAGGTGTCATGGATCATTTTGATGAGAAGTGTCACGGAATATTGTGATGACAATGATCATGGAGCATTGTGATGAGAGGGGCCTTGGTGCATTGTGATAACAGGCGTCATGTGGCATTGTGATGACAGTGGTCATGAAGCATTGTGATGAAAGGGGTCATGGATCATTGTGATAAAAAGTGTCCTGGAACCTTGTCATGACACGGTTCATGGAGAATTGTGATGAGAAGAGCCATGGCGAATTGTGATGAGAGGTGTCATGGGGCATTGTGATGACAGTGGTCATTTAGCATTGTAATAAAAGGTATCATAGAGCACAGTGATGACAGGGGCCATGGAGCACTGTGATGAAAGGGGCAATGAAGCATTGTGATGACAGGAGTCATGGGGGATTGTGTTGAAAGTGGTCATGGAGCATTGTGATGAAAGGGATCATGGAGCAATGTGATTACAGGGGCCATGGAACATTGTGAATATATAGGTCATGGAACATTGTGATGACTGTGGTCATGGAGCATTTTGCTGAAAGAGGTCATGGATCACTGTGATGACAAGTGTCCTAGAATATTGTGATGACATGGTTCATGGAGCATTGTGATGACAAGGTCATGGAGCACTGTGATTGCAGGGGTCATGGAGCATTGTGATGACAAGGGCAGGGAACATTGTAATGACAGGGGTCATGGAGCATTGTGATGACAAGGGCCATGAAGCTTTGTGATGACAGGTGTCATTGGGCATTGTGATGACAGTGGTCATGGAACATTGTGATGAGAAGGACCATGGAGTATTGTGATGACAGGGTTCATGGGGCCTTTTGCTGACAGGGGCTATGGAGCATTGTGATGAAAGGTGTCATTTAGCACTCTGATTACAGGGGATATGGAGCATGGTGATGACAAGGTAATGGAGCATTGTGATCACAATGGTCATGGAGCATAGTGATGAAAGTGGTCATGGAGCATTGTGATGAAAAGGGTCATGTGGCATTGTTAGGACAACGGTCATGGAGCATTGTGAAGAAAGAGGTCATGGATCATTGTGATGAAAGTTGTCATAGAGAATTGTGAAGAAAAGCACCAGGGAGCATTGTGATGACAAGGGCTATGGAGCATTGTGATGACAGGTGTCATGGAGCATTGTGATGACAGGTGTCATGGAGCATTGTGATGACATAGGTCATGGGGCTTTGTGATGACAGGGAGCATGGAACATTGTGATGAAAGTGGTCTAGGAGCATTGTGATGACAGTGCTCATTGAGCATTGGGATGACACGGTCATGGAGCCTTGTGATTACAGGGGCCATGGAGCTTTTTGATGACAAGGGGCATGGAATATTCTGATGAAAGGCGTACTGGAGCATTTTGAGGAAAAGTGTCATGGATCATTGTGATTACAGCGATCATGGAGCATTGTGATGACCAGGGTCATGGAGCGTTGTGATAACAGGGTTCATGGAGCATTGTGATCACAAGGGCCATGTAGTATTGTGATGACAGGTGTCATGGGGCATTGTGATGTCAGGGGCATGGAACATTGTGATAAAAGGTGTCCTGGAGAACTGTGATTACTGGGGCCATGGAGCATTGCCGTGACAAAGACCATGGAGCATTGTGATGACAGGTGTCAAGGAGCATTGTGATGAAATGGGTCATGGATCATTGCGATGACAGGGGTCAAGGAGCACTGTGATTTCAGAGGTCATGGAGCATTGTGAGGACAAGGGCATGGAGCATTGCAATGACAGGTGTCATGGAGCACAGTGATGAAAGTCGTCATGGAGCATTGTGGTGAAAAGTGTCAAGTGGCATTGTGAGGACAAGGGTCATGGAGCATTGTGAAGAAAGAGGTCATGGAGCATTTTGATGAAAGTTGTCATGGATCATTTTGAAGAAACCACCAGGGAGCATTGTGATGACAAGCGCCATGGAGCATTGTGATGACAGGTGTAATGGAGCATTGTGATGTCAGTGCTCATGGAACACTTTGATGAAAGGGATCATGGAGCCCTGCGATTTCAGGGTCCATGGAGAATTGTGATGACAAAGGCTATGGAGCATTGTGATGACCGTTGTCATGTAGCATTGTGATGAAAGGGTCATGGAGCATTGTGACGACAATGGTCATGGAGAATTTGATGTAAGGTGTCATGGAGCATTGTGGTGAAAGGGATCATGGGGTATAGTGATGAAAAGGGGCAGGGAGCATAGTGATGACAAAGGGCCTGGAGCATTATGATGACACGGGCATGGAGTCTCGTGATGAAAAGGGTTCTGGAGCATTGCAATGAAAAGTGCATGGAGCATTGTGATTACTGGTGCCATGGATCATTGTGATGAAAAAAGCCATGGAGCATTGTGATGACATGTCATGGAGCATTGTGATGAAAACTGCCATGGAGAATTGTGAGGACAAGGGTCATGGAGAACTGTGATGAAATGGGTCATGGATCACTGCGATGATATGGGTCATGGAGCATTGTGATGAAAGAGGCATTGGGGAATTGTAATGACAAGGGCCATGGAGCCTTGTGATGAAAGATATCAGCGAGCCTTGTGATGAAAGCTGTCATTGAGCATTGTGATGAAAAGCGCCATGGAGCATTGCGATGACAAGGGTCATGGAGCATTGTGAAGACATGGGCATGGAGCATTGTGATGATATGGGCATGGAGCATTGTGATGACAAGAGTTCTGGATCATTGTGATGACAAGGGCATCGAGCATTGTGATTACAGTGCTCATGGAGCACAGTGATGACAAGGGCATGGAGCAATGTGATGACAAGGAGCATGGAGCACTGTGAACAAACTGGTACTGGAGCATTGTGATGAGAGGGTTCTTGGATCACTGTGATTACAGGGTTGATGGAGCATTGTGATGACAAGAGTCATGGAGCAATGTGATGACAAGTGTTATGGACCCTTGTGATGACAAGGGCCATGGAGAATTATGAAGACAGGCATCATGAGGCCTTGTGATGACAGGGTTCATGGAGCATTCTGATGAAAGGTGTCATGGAGCACTCTGATTACAGGGGCCTTGGAGAATGGTGATGACTAATGTCATGGAGCATTGTGATGACAGGTGTCAAGGAGCAATGTGATGAAATGCGTCATGGATCATTGTGATGACATGAGTCAAGGAGCATTGTGATGACATAGGTCATGGGGCTTTGTGATGAAAGGGAGCATGGAACATTGTGGTGAAAGTGGTCAAGGAGCATTGTGATGACAGTGCTCATTGAGCACTGTGAGGACACTGTCATGGAGCCTTGTGATTACAGGGGCCATGGAGCATTTTGATGACAAGGGGCACGGAGTATTGTGATGAAAGGTGTCCTGGAGCATTTTGAGGAAAGGTGTCATGGATCATAGTGATTACAGAGATCATGGAACATTGTGATGGCCAAGGTCAGGGAGCATTGTGATAACAGGGTTCATGGAGCATTGTGATCACAAAGACCATTTAGTATTGTGATGACAAGTGTCATGGGGCATTGTGATGTCAGGGGCATGGAGCATTGTGATGACAGGTGTCATGGAGCATTGTGATGAAAGGGGTCATTGGGAAATGTAATGACAAGGGCCATGGAGCTTTGTGATGAAAGGGGTCAGCGAGGATTCTGATGAAAGTCGTCATTGAGCATTGTGATGGAAAGGGCCATGGAGCATTGTGATGATAAGTGTCATTGAACATTGTGATGACAAATGTTATGGAGACTTGTGATGACAAAAGCCATGGAGCATTGTGATGACAGGGTCATGAGGCATTGTGATGAAAGGGGTCATGGATCATTGTGATGACAGGGGTCACGGAGCATTGTGATGATAGGGGTCATGGAGCAATTGGGTGAAAGGGATCATGGGACATTGTGATGACAAGCGCCATGGAGCATATTGATGACATTGGCACTGGAGCATTGTGATGACACAGGCATGGCAGATTGTGATGACAATAGTTCGGGAACATTGCCATGACAAAGGCATGGAGCATTGTAATTTCAGGGGCCATGGAGCAGTGTGATGAAAAAAGCCATGGTGAATTGTGATGACAGATGTCATGGAGCATTGTGATGACAAGGGCATGGAGCACTGTGATGACAAATGGCATAGGGGATTGTCATGACAAAGGGCATGGATCATTGTGATGAATGGGGTCATGGATGATTCTGACTACAACAATCGTGGAGCATTGTGATGACAGGCCTCATGGAGCATTGTGATCACAATGGCCATAGAACATTGTAATGACAGGTGTCATGCGACAATGTGATGAAAGGGATCATGGAGCAATGTGATTACTGGGGCCATGGAACATTGTGATGACAGGTGTCAAGGAGCAATGTGATGAAATGCGTCATGGATCATTGTGATGACATGGGTCGTGGAGCATTGTGATGAAATGGTTCATGGGGCATTGTGATGAAATTGGTCATGGGGCATTGTGCTGAATGTGGTCATGGAACATTGTGATGAATGTGGTCATGGAGCATTGTATTGACATGGATCATGGAGCATTTTGATTATTGTGGAGCATTCAGCACAGTGGTCCATGACCCCTTTCATCAGAATGTTCCATGGCTGTTGTCATCACAATACCCCATGGCCCCTATCACCACAATGCTCCCTGACGTCTTTCATCACAATGCTCCATGACCATTGTCATCAGAATGCTTTATGATCCCTGTAATCAGAATGATCCATGACCCATTTCATCACATGCCCCATGACCCCTTTAATCAAATTGCTCCATGACCCTTTCATCACAATGTCCATGACCCTTGTCATCACAATGCTCCATGACCCCTGTCACCACAGTGCTCCATGCCCCATTTCATCACAATGTTCCATGCACCCTGTCATCACAGTGCTCCATGGCCACTCTAATCACAGGGCTCCAAGACCCCTATAATCACAATGCTCCATGCCACTTGTCATTGCAATGTTCCATGGCCCTTGTCCTCACAATGCTCCATAGCGCTTCTCATAACAATGCTCCATGACCCCTGTCATCACAATGCTCCATAATCACTGTCATCACAATGATCCATGGCCCTTGTCATCACAAGGCTCCCTGGCGCAGGTCATCACAAAGATCCATGACCACTTTCAGCACAATGCTCCATGACCCCTTTCATCACACTTCTCCATGACCATTGTCATCACAAAGCTCCATGACTCTTGTAAAATCAAAGTTCCATGGCCCTTGTAATCACAAAGCTCCACGACCTTGTCATCACAATGCACCATAACAACTTTCATCACAATGCCCTATGACTGCTGTCATCACAATGCTCCATGGCCCTTTTCCTCACAATGCTCCATGACCCCTGTCATCACAATGCTCCATGCCCCCTTTCATCACAATGCTCCATGACCCCTTTCATCAGAATGTTCCATGACAACTTTCATCACAATGCTCTATGGACCTTGTCATCACAGTGCTCAATGGCGTTTGTCATCACAATCCTCCATGAAACCTCAAATCATAATGATCCATGACCCTTTTCAACACAATGCCCCATGACCCCTTTCATCACAATGATCTATGACCCCTTTCATGGCAATGCTCCATGACCATTGCAATAAAGGTTCCATGCCCATATCATCACAATGCTCCATGACACCTGTCATCAAAATGCTCCATGGCCCTTGTCCTCACAGTGCTCCATGGCCCCTGTCATCAAAATGCTCCATGACTTCTTTAATCACAATGCTCCATGACAAATTTCATCACAATGCCCCGTGACCCCTGTAATCAAAATGTTCCTTAACCCCTTTCATCACATTGTTACAGTACCCCTTTCATCACATTGCTCCATGCCGCTTGTCACCACAATGCTCCATTACCCTTCTCATCACAATGTTCCATGGCCCTTGTCATCACAATGCTCCATGGCTCCTGTCATCACAATGCTCCATTACCCTTGTCATCACAATGTTCTATGCCATTTTCATCACAATCCTTCATGACCCTTGTCATCACAATCCTTCATGACCCTTGTCATCACAATGATCCATGGAGCTTTTCATCATAAAGATCCAGAGCCTTAGTGCCTGAGTTGAGAGTAGTATAATTGCCTCAGTTATGGACACTGTCAGTCCCTGAGTTGGGAGTAGTGTCAGGGCCATAGTTAGGGACAGTGTCAGGGCCTGAGGTAGGAGTAGTCTCAGGGCCTTAGTTAGGGAGAGTGTCAGTGCCTGAATTAGGAGTAGTGTCAGGGCCTAAGTTACGGACAGTATCAGGGCATGAGTTAGGAGTAGTCTTAGGGTCTTAGTAAGGGACAGTGTCAGTGCCTGTGTTGGCAGGAGTGTCAGGGCATTAGTAAGGGACAGTGTCAGTGCCTGAGTTGGGATTAGAGTAAGGGTCTTTGTTAGGGACAACATCAGGGCGTGAGTTAGGAGTAATCTCAGGACCTTAGTTACGGACAGTGTCAGTGACTGTGTTAGGAATAGTGTCAGGGCCTGTGTTAGGAATAGTGTGAGAGCGGTAGTTAGGGACGGACAGTGCCATGGCCTGAGTAATGTGTAGTGTCAAGGACATAGTTAGCAACAGTTTCAGTGCCTGATTTGGGAGTAACGTCAGGGCCTTAATTCTGGACAGTGTCAGTGCCTGAGTTGGGAGTAGTGTCAGGGCTTAGTTAGGGACAGAGTCACTGCCTACGTAGGGAGTAGTTACACTGCCTTATTTAGTGAAAGTGTCAATGCCTGTGTTGGTAGTGGTGTCAGAGCCTTAGTAAGGGACAGTGTCATTGGCTGAGATGGGAGTAGTGTCAGGGCATTAGTTAGGGACAGTGTCAGTGGCTGAGATGGGATTAGTGTCAGGGTCTTTATTAGGGACAATGTCAATGCCTGTGTTGGGAGTAGTGTCAGAGCCTTTTTTAGGGAAAGAGCCAGTACCCGAGTTGGGAGTAGTGTCAGGGTATTTATTATGGACAGTGTCAGGGGCTGAGTTAAGAGCAGTGTCAAGGCCTTAATTTGGGAGAGTGTCAGTGTCTGATTGGGAGTAGTGTCAGACCCTTAGTTAGGGACAGCGTCAGTGCCTGAGTTGGGAATAGTGCCAGCGCCTAAGTTACGGACAGTGTTAGGGCCTGAGTAAGAGTAGTCTCAGGGTCTTAGTTAGGAACAGTGTCAGTGACTATGTTAGGAATAGTGTCAGTGCCTGAGTTAGGAGTAGTCTGAGGCCGGTAGTTAGGAACAGTGTCGGGGCCTGAGTTGTGAGTAGTTTCAGGGCCATAGTTAGAGAAAGTGTCAGTGCCTGAGTTGGGAGTAGTGTCAGGGCCTAGATAGGGACAGTGTCAGTGCCTGAGTTGAGAATAGGGTCAGGGCCTTAAGTAGAGACAGTTTCACTGCCTGAGTTGAGAATAGGGTCAGGGCCTTAGTTAGGGACAGTGTCAGTGGCTGAAATGGGAGTAGTGTCAGTGTCTTAGTTAGGGAGAGTGTCAGTGTCTGAGTTGGGAATAGTGTCAGGGTCTTTGTTAGGGACAGTGTCAGGGCAGGAGTTAAAAGTCGTGTCAAGACCTTAGTTAGGTAGTGTGTCAGTGCCTGAGTTGGGAGTAGTATCAGGGCATTAGTTAGGGACAGTGTCAGGGACTGAGGTAGAAGTAGTCTCACACCTTTAATTAGGGAGCGTGTCAGTGCCAAAGTAAGGAATAGTGTCAGAGCCTAAGTTAGGTACAGTGTCAGAGCCTGATTTAGGAGTAGTGTGAGGGCCTTAGTTAGGGACAGTGTCAGTGCCTGAGTTACGAGTTGTGTCGGCCTTAGTTGGGACATTTTCAGGGCCTGAATTAGGAGTAATGTCACGGCCTTCCTTAGGTATTGTATCAGTGCCTGAGTTAGGAATAGTGTCAGGGCCTTAGTTAGGGACATTGCCAGGGCATGATTTAGGAGTAGTTTTAGGGCATGAGTTATGAAAAGTGTCAGGGCCTTAATTAGTGACAGTGTCATTTCCTGAGTTAGGAGTAGAGTCAGGGCCTAAGTTAGGGGCAGTGTCAGTGCTGAGTTCGGAGTAGTATCAGGGCCTTAGTTAGAGACAGGGTCAGAGCCTGAGTTAGGAGTATTGTCAGGGCCTTAGTTAGGGACAGTATCAGTGCCTGAGTTAGGAGTAGTGTCAGAGGCTTTGTTAGGGACAGTGCCAGGGCCTGAGTTAAGAGTAGTGTTACAGCTTTAGTTAGGACCAGTGTCAGGGCCTTAGTTAAGACCAGCATCAGGGCCTATGATAGGAATCAGTTCAGGGCCTGTGTTACGAATAGTGTCAGGGACTTAGTTAAGGGCAATGTCAGGGCCTGAGTCCTGACTTACTCCTTACACTCCTCACTAAGGACTTTTGACACTACTGCTAATTCAGGCCCTGACACTGTCAATAACTAAGGCCCTAAATCTACTCCTAACTCAGTCCCATACATTGTCCCTAACAAAGGCTATGATGCTAGTCGTAACTCAGGGCCTGACACTGTCTCTAACTAAGGGCTGCTGCCATCAATATCTAAAGTTCTGACATTATGCAGAGCAAATATCCTGACCCATGTGTTACCAAGGTCCTGAAAGTGTCCCAAAGTAAGCCCTGACGCTGTCCCTAAGTGAGGCCCTGAAGCTTTCCATAACTAACTCAGGCCTTGATGCTGTGACTAACTCAGACCCTGATCATGTCTTTAACTAAGACCCTAAGGCTGATCCAACAGAGGCCCTGATGCTGCTCCTAAGTCATGCCCCGATAGTGACCCCACTAAGTGTGTGATGCTAGGCCTCACTCAGACCCTAATGCTCTCCCTAAGTCAGGCTCTGATGCTGTCCCTACCTGAAGCCCTAACAATGGTTCTGAATAAGGCCCTGAGAGTCTCTGTAACAAAGGTCTTCACGCTATCCTTAGGTCATTTCCTGACACTATCCCTAGATGTTAAACTGACAGGGTCACTAGCTAATGTCCTGCCTCTTATGCTAACTGAAGCCCTTAGGCTGTGCCTACCTCAGGCACTGAATTTAGTCCCAAGACCATGAAACAGTCCCGAACTAAGGCCTAGATGCTCGCCCTACATCCGGCCCTGACACTGTCCCTAACTAAGGCCCTAACACTATTGCTAACTGAGGATCTGACACTGGACCTATCAGAGGCCCGCTATTCCTAACTAACGCCTTGAAACTTTCCCTAATGTAGGCGCTGCTGCCATCAATATCTAAAGTCCTGACATTATCCTGAGCTAATATCCTGACCCATGTCTTACCAAGGTCCTGAAACTCTCCCAAAGTTAGCCCTGACACTGTCCCTAAGTGAGGCCCTGAGGCTGTCCCTCACAGAGGTCCTGATAATGTCTTTAACTAAACTCTAATGCTGATCTTACAGAGACCCTTATGTTGATCCTATGTCATGCCCTGACGCTGTCCATAGCTAAGGCCCTGACTCTAGGCATCACTCAGGCTCTGTCTCTCTTCCTAAGTCAGGCAAAGACTCTGTCCCTACCTGAAGCCCTGGCACTGGGCCTAAATTAGGCAGGAATGCTCTAATTGGCTATGGTCTTGTGACTATCCCTAGGTCATTCCCTAACACTATTCTTAGATCTTAACCTAAACTTGTGTTTAGCTATTGTCGAGACTCTTATGTTAACTAAATCCCTGACGCTGTCTCTAGCTAAGAGCCTGAAATTAGTCTTGAGGCCGTCAACCTGTCCCTAACTGAGGCCTGGAGGCTCGTTCTAACACAGACCCTGACACTGTCCCTAACTAAGGCCCTGACACTACACCTAACTCAGTCACTGACACTGTACCTAACAAAGGCTCTGATGCTAGTCCTAACTTAGGCCCTGACACTCCCTCTAACTAAGGCCCTGCTGCCGTCAATATCTGAACACCTGATATTATCCTGAGCTAATAGCCTGACCCATGTCTTACCGAAGTCCTGAAACTTTCCCAATGTAAGCCCTGATGGTCTCCCTCAGTGAGGCTTTGAGGCTGTCCCTAACAGAGGCCCTGATAATAGCTTTAGCGAAGACCCTAATGCTGATCCTACAGAGGCCATTTTGCTGCTCCTAAGTCATGCCCTGATACTGTCCCTTACTCAGGCCCTAAGAATAGGCCTCACTTAGGCCCTGTTCCCTTACCTTAATTAGGCTCTGACGCTGTCCCTACGTCAAGACCTGACACTGGTCCTGATTAAGGCGCTCACACTGCTGCTAACTAAGGCCCTGATGCTCTCAATAACTAAGGTCTTCTCGTTATCCCTTGGTCATTTCCTTTCACTATCTCTGGCCTGAAACCTGGCTCTGTCCGGGGATATTCTCCTGCATCTTATGCTAACTGAAACCCTAATGTTCTCCCTAACTAAGCCCCTGACTACTCGTAACTAAGGCCATGACACTGAATCTAACAAAGGCCCCGTATCTGTCCGTAATATACGCCCTGCTGCCAGCAATTACTAAAATCCTGACACTCTCCTGAGCTAATAAACTGATTCATTTCTAACCAAGGTCCTGACACTGTCCCTAAGAAATCCCTGTCGCTGTCTTTAAGTGAAGACTTAAGGCTGTCCGTAACTCAAGCCCTGAATCTTTCCCTAACTGAGGCCTTGACGCTGTGACTAACTAGGACGCTGGTCATGTCTTTAACTAAGAGCCTAAAGCTGTTCCAACAAAGGCACTGATGCTGCTCCTATAGCATTCCATGACAGTGTCTCCAGCTAAGAGCCTGACATTAGGCCTCACTCAGTCCCTGTCGCTCTCCCTAAGTCAGGGCCTGATGCTGTCCTTACCCGAAACCTTAACACTGGTTATGAATAAGGCCCTGAGAGTCTCAGTAACAAAGGTCTTCACACTCTCTTTAGTTAATTTCCTGACACGATTCCTAATCTTTACCCTAACCATGTCCCGAGCTAATGTCCTACCTCTTATGCTAACTAAAGACCTTATACTGTGCCTACCTCAGGCACTGAATTTATTCCCAAACCTGCCAGACTGTCCCTAACTAGGCTCCATGCCCTTATCGTCACAGTGTTCTGTGACCACTGTCATCACAATGCTCCACACACTTATCATCACAATGCTGCATGCCCCCTGTCATCACAATACTCCAAGCCCCCTCTAGTCACAATGTTCCATGACACTTGTCTCACAGTCTTCTATAACACTTGTCATCACAATGCCCCATGACCTTATTTCATCAAAATGCCCCATGACCCCTTTAATCAAAATGCCCCATAACCCCTGTCATCACAAGGCTCCATGACCTTTGTCATCACAATGCTACATGCCATTGTCATCAAAATGCTCCACACTCCCACTCATCAAAATGCTCCATGACACTTGTCTCACAATGCTCCATGACGTTGTCATCACAATGCTCCATGGCCCTTGCCATTACATTGCTCCATGACACCTATCTTAACAATATTCCAGGCCCTTGTCATCACAATGTACCATGACACTTGTCATCATAATGTTCCATGGTGTTTGTTATCACAATGATCCAGGACGCCTGTAATCACAGTGCTCCAGTACACTTTTCATCACAATGCTTGATGCCCACTGTCACCACAATGCCCTGTAACCCCTGTCATCAGAATGATCCATGACCCCTTTAGTCACAATACTCCATGACCCCTGTCATCCCAATGTTCCAGGACCTCTGTCATCACAATGCTCCATGTCCCTTGTTATCAAAATGCCCCATGGCCTATTTCATCACAATGCTCCCTGACCCGTTTCATCACAATGCTCCATGACCATTGTCATCACAATGCTCCATGATCCCTGTAATCACAATGATCCATGACCCATTTCATCACAATGCCCATGCCCCCTGTCACCACAATGCTCCATGTCCCCTGTCATCCCAATGTTCCATGACCCATGGCATCCCAATGTTCCATCGCCCCTGTCATCAAAATGCTCCATGATACTTGTAATCTCAATGCTCCATGGCCCTTGTTCATCACACAGCCGCACTCCATTGTACTCACAATGCTCCATGACATCTTTCCTCACAATTCTCCGTGATCCATTTCATCACAATGCTCTATGGCCACCTGTTATCACAATGCTCCATCAACATTGTCATAACAATGTTCCATGATCTGTTTCATCACAATGCTCCCTGAACCCTTTCATCACAATGCCCCATGAACCCTGTCATCACAATGCTCCATGACCCCTCTCATCACGATGCTCCATGGCCCTTGTAATCCCAATGCTCCTTGGAGCTTGTGATAACAATGCTCCGTGATCTCTGTAATCATAATGATCCATGACTCCTTTGACTACAATATTTCATTACCCCTTTCATCAAAATGATCCATGGCGCTTGACATCACAATGCTTCATGATCCCTGTAATCACAATGCCCCATGATCACTGTAATCACAATGATCCATGACCCCTTTCATCATAATGCCCATACCCCCTGTCACCTCAATGCTCAATGACCACTTTCATCACAATATTCCATGACCATTGTAATGTCAATGCTCCATGGCCCTTGTCATCACTAAGCTCCATGACAACTTTCAGCACAATGCTCCATGATCCCCTTCATCAAAATGCTCCATGGCCCCTGTCATCACAATGCTCCATAACCCCAGTCACCACAATGCCCTATAATCCCTGTCATCCCAGTGATCCATGACCCTTTTCATCACAATGCTATATGGCTCTTGCCATCACAATGCTCCATGACCTCTTTCATCACAATATTCCATGACCCCTGACATCCCAAAGTTCTAGGACCCCTGTCATCACAATGTCCCTTGGTTCTTTTCATCAACATGTTCCATGACCACTTTCATCACAATGCTCCATGGCCCTTGTCATCAAAATGGCCCATTGCCCCGTTCATCACAATGCTCCCTGATCCCTTTCATCACAATGCTCCTTGATCATTGTCATCACATTGCTCCATGCCCTTATCATCACAATGCTCCATGGCCTCTGTAATCACCATTCTCCATGACCCCTTTCCTCACAGTGATCCATGACATTTGCCATCACAGTGCTCCATGAACGCTGTCATCACAATGCTCCATGGTCCCTGTCATCACAGTGCTCCATGACTACATTCATCACAATGCTCCATAACACCTTTCCTTACAATGCTCCATGGCTCTTGTCATCACAAAGCTCCATGACACTTGTCATCACAATGCTCCATGACCCCTTTCATCACAATGTTCCATTGCCCCTCTCATCACAATGCTCCATGACACCTGTAATCACAATGCTCCATGACCGCTGTAAACACAAAGGCCATGACCCCTTTGATCACAATGCTCCATTAACCCTTTCATCAAAATGATCCTTGGCGCTTGTCATCACAATGCTCCATGGTCCCTGTAATCACAATGATCCATGACCCCTTTCATCACAGTGTTCCATGACCCCTTTCATCACAATGCTCCTTAACCCCTGTAATCACCATGCCCCATAACACCTTTCCCCACAATGCTCCCTGACCCCTGTCATCACAATGCTCCATGAGCCCTGTCATCACAATGCTCCATGTCCTTTGTCATTACAATGCTCCATGTCCCCTGAAATCACAGTCCTCAATGATCCCTTTCATCATAACTCTCCTTGACACTTGTCTCACAATGCTCCATGCCCTTGTCATAACAATGCTCCATGCCCCCTGTCATTACAATGTTCCAAGCTCACTCTCAACACAATGCTCCATGACACTTGTCTCACAATGGTCCATGCCCTTTTCAGCACAATGCTCCATGCCCCCTTTCATTACAATGTTCCATGCCCCTTGTCATAACAATGCTCCATGGTCCCTGTCATCACAGTGCTCCTGTCATCACAATGTCATCACAATGGTCCATGTCATCACAATGATCCATCTCTCTTGTCAAAACAGTGCTCCATGATCCATGTCATCACAATGCTCCATGACCGTATTCATCACAATGCCCCATGAACTATTACATCATGATGCTCCATGACCCCTTTCATCAAAATGCTCCATGATCATTGTCATCACAAGGCTCCACGCCCTTATCATCACAATGCTCCATGACTCCTGTCATCGCAATGATCAATTACCCCTTTCATCACAATTCTCCATAAAGACTTTCATCAACATGTTCCGTGACCCCTTTCATCACAATGCTCCATGGTCCTTGTCATCACAATGCTCCATGACACCTGTCATCATAATGCTCCATGGCCTTTGTCATCACAATGCTCTATGGAATTTGTCATCACAATGCTCCATGACACTTGTCATCACAATGCTCCATGTCACCTGTCATCACAATGCTCCATTACACTTGTCATCACAATGCTCCATGATCCCTGTCATCACAATGATCCATGACCCATGTCATCACAATTCTCCATAGCCCTTGTCATCACAATGATCCATGACCCTTTTCATCACAATGTTCCATGGCTTTTGTCATCACAATGCCCCATGACCCCTTTCATCACAATGCTCCCTTAATTCTTTCATCACAATGCTCCATGACGATTTTCATCACAAGACTCCATGCCCTTATCATCACAGTGCTCCATGACGCATTCCATCACAATGCTCCATGACCCCTTTCATCAAAATGCGCCATGACCATTGTCATCACAATGCTTGCTGACCCCTGTCATTGCAATGCTCCATGACCACTGTCATCGCAATGCTCCATGACCACTGTCATCACAATGCTCCATGACCCTTGTCATCGCAATGCTACATGCAATTGTCATCACAATGCTCCATACCCCATGACATCAAAATGGTCCATGATGCTTCTCACAATGCTCCATGTTCTTGTCATCACAGTGCTCCATGCCTCCAGTCATCACAATGCTCCATGACCCCGGTCATCACAATGCTCCATTACACTTGTCATCAAAATGTTCCGTGGCCCCTGTCATTCACAAAGCCAAATGACACCTGTCATCACAATGCTTCATGGCCCTTGTTATCACAATGCCCCATGACCTCTGTCATCACAAACTCCATGACCATTCTCATCACAATGCTCCATGACACCTGTCATCACAATGATCCATGACCCCTGTCATCACAATGCTCCATTACACATTTCATTACAAGATTCCATGGCCCTTGTCATCAGAGTGCTCCATGGCCCCTGTCATTACAATGCTCCATACCCCTTTCATCACAATGATCCTTGGCGCTTGTCCTCACAATGCTCCATGATCCCTGTAATCACAATGATCCTTGACCCCTTCCATCACAATGTTCCATGGCTCCTTTAATCACAATGCTCCATAACCACTTTCAACACAATGCTCCATGACACTTGTCTCACAATGCTCCATGCCTTTGTCATCACAAGCCCCATGACCACTTTCCTCACAAAGCTCCATGACCCCTGTTATCGCAATGATCCATGGCCCTTGTCATCACAATGCTCCATGGCGTTTGTCATATCATTGCTATATGATCCCTGTAATCACAATGATCCATGACCCCTTTCATCAGAATGTTCCATGACCTCTGTCATCACAATTCTCCATGACCCTTGTCATCACAGTTCTCCACGACCCCTGTCATCACAATTCTCCATGGGCCTTGTCATCACAATGCTCCATGGCGCTTGTCACCACAATGATCCAGAGCCTTAGTGCCTGAGTTGGGAGTAGTATCATTGCCTCAGTTAGGGACACTGTCAGTGCCTGAGTTGGGAGTAGTGTCAGGGTCATAGTTAGGGACATTGTCAGAGCCTGAGTTGGGAGTAGTATCAGGGTCTTAGTTAGGGGCAGTGTCAGGGCCTGAGGTACAAGTAGTCTCAGGGCCTTAGTTAGGGAGAGTGTCAGTGCCTGAATTAGGAGTAGTGTCAGGGCCTAAGTTACGGACAGTGTCAGGGTATGAGTTATGAGTAGTGACAGGGCCTTAGTTAGGGACAGTGTCAGTGCCTGTGTTGGGAGTAGTGTCAGGGTCATAGTTAGGGACAGTGTCAGGTCCTGAGTTAGGAGCATTGTCGGGGCCTTAGTTAGGGGCAGTGTCAGTGCCTGAGTTGGCAGTAGTGTCAGGGTCGTTTTTAGGGACAGTGTGAGGGCCTGAGTGAAGAGTAGTGTAAAGGCCTTAGATAGGAACAGTGTCATTGCCTGAGTGGGGAGTAGAGTCAAGGCCTTATTTAGGAACAGCGTCACTGCCGGAGTTGGGAGTAGTGTCAGGGTCTTTGTTAGGGACAGTGTCAGGGCCTTAGCTAAGAGTAGTGTTAAGACCTTAGTTAGGGAGAGTGTCAGTGCCAGAGTTGCGAGCAGTGTCATAGCCTTAGTTTGGGACAGTTTCACGGCCTGAGGTTGGAGTACTCTCAGAGCCTTAGTTAGGGAGAGTGTCAGTGTCTGAGTTAGGAGTAGTGTGAGGGCCTTTTTTAGTTATAGTGTCAGGGCCTGAGTTAGGAGTAGTTTCAGGACCTTAGTTAGGGACAGCTTCAGTGCCTGAGTTGGGAGTAGTGTCAGAGCCTTATTTAGGCACTTCAGGGCCTGAGATGGCAGTAGTGTCAGGGCCTTAGTTAGAGACAGTGTCAGTCCCTGAGTTGGGATTAGTGTCAGCGCCTTAATTAGGGACAGTGTCAGTGCCTGGGTTGGGAGTAGTATCAGTGCCTTAGTTAGGGACAGTGTCATGGCCTGCATTGGGAGTAGTCTCTGGGCCTTAGTTAGGAACAGTGTCAGTGACTGATTTGGGAGTAGTGTCAGGGTCTTAGTTAAGGACAGTGTCAGGGCATGAGTTAAGTATTGCGTCAAAGCCTTAGTTACGGAGAGTGTCAGTTCTTGAGTTAAGAGCAGTGTAATGGCCTTAGTTAGTGACAGTGACAGTGCCTGAGTTAGGAGTGGATTCAGGGCCTTATTTAGGGTAGTGTCAGTTCCTGAGTTAGGAGTAGTGTCAGGGCCTTAGTTAAGGACAGTGTCAGTGCCTGAGTTGGGAGTAGTGTCAGTGCCTTAGATAGGGACAGTGGCAGTGCCTGAGTTGGGAGTAGTGTCAGGGCCATAGTTAAGGACAGCACCAGTGCCTGAGTTGGGAGTAGTGCCAGTGCCTTAGTAAGGGACAGCAGCAGTGCCTGAGTTGGGAGTAGTGTCAGGGCCATAGTTAGGGACGGTTTCAGTGGCTGGGATGGGAGTAGTGTCAGAGCCTTAATTATGGACAGTGTCAGTGCCTGAATTGTGATTAGTGTCAGGGTCTTTTTATGCACAGTGTCAGGGCCTGAGTTAAGATTTGTGTCAAGGTCGTAATTTGGGAGAGTGTCAGTGTCTGAGTTGGGAGTAGTGTCAGACCCTTAGTTAGGGACAGCGTCATTGCCTGAGTTGAGAGTAGTGTCAATGCCTAAGTTACGGACAGTGTAAAGGCCTGAATTAGCAGTAGTCTCAGGGCCTTAGTTAGGGACAGTGTCAGTGTCTGAGTTGGGAGTAGTATCAGGGCTTAGTTAGGAGCAGTGTCAGTGCCTATGTTGGGTTTATTTTCACTGCCTTAGTTAGGGAGATTGTTAGTGACTGAGGTGGGCGTATTGTCAGTGTCTTAGTTAGGGTCAGTGTCAGGGCCTGAATTGGGAGTAGTCTCTGGGCCTTAGTGAGGAACAGTGTCAGTGACTGATTTGGGAGTAGCGTCAGGGTCTTAGTTAAGGACAGTGTCAGGGCATGAGTTAAGTATTTTGTCAAAACCTTAGTTATGGAGAGTGTCAGTTATTGAGTTAAGAGTAGTGTAATGGCCTTAGTTAGTGACCGTGATAGTGCCTGAGTTAGGAGTTGAGTCAGGGCCTTATTTAGGGTAGTGTCAGTTCCTGAGTTAGGAGTAGTGTCAGGGCCTTAGTTAGGGACAGTGTCAGTGCCTGAGTTGGGAGTAGTGTCAGGGCCTTAGTTACGGACAATGTCAGTGCCTGAGTTGGGATTAGTGTCAGGGTCTTTATTATGGACAGTGTCAGGGACTGAGTTAAGAGAAGTGTCAAGGCCTTAATTTGGGAGCGTGTCAGTGTCTGAGTTGGGAGTAGTGTCAGACCCCTTATTTAGGGACAGCATCAGTGCCTGAGTTGGGAGTACTGTCACGACCACAGTTATGAACGGTGTCAGTGGCTGAGATCAGGGTAGTGTCAGGGTCTTAGTTATGGACAGTGTAAGTGCCTGAGTTGGGAGTAGTGCCAGGGCCTAAGTTATGGACAGTGTCAGGGCCTGAGTTAGGAGTAGTCTCAGGGTCTTAATTTGGGACAGTGTCAGTGCCTGATTTGGGAGTAGTATCAGGGCCTAGTTAGGGACAGTGTCAGTGCCTATGCTGGGAGTAGTGTCAGGGCTTTAGTTAGGCACAGTGTCAGTGCCTGAGTTGGGATTAGTGTCAGGGTCTTTATTATGGACAGTGTCAGGGCCTTAGGTATGAAGAGTGTTAAGGCCTTAGATAGGGAGGGTGTCAGTGCCGGAGTTAAGAGTAGTGTGAGGGCTTTTCTTAGTTATCGTGTCAGGGGCTGAGTTAGGAGTAGTGTCATGGCCTTTGTTAGGGTCAGTGTCAGGGCCTGATTTGGGAGCATTCTCACGGCCTTAGGTAGGGACAGTGTCAGTGACTGTGTTAGGAATAGTGTTAGGGCCTGATTTAGGAGTAGTGTGCGAGCGGTATTTAGAGACAGTGTCAGGGCCTGTGTTGTGAGTAGGAAAGGGCTTAATTTGTCAACAGTGTCAGTGCCTGAGGTGGGTGTAATGTCAGGGCCTTTGTTAGGGACAGTGTCAGTGCCTGAGTTGGGAGTAGTATCAGGGCCTAGTTAGGGACAGTGTCAGTGCCTATGTTGGGAGTATTTTCACTGCCTTAGTTAGGGAGTTTGTTAGTGCCTGAGCTGGGAGTAGTGTCAGGGCATTAGTAAGGGACAGTGTCAGTGCCTGAATTGGGAGTAATGTCAGGGCCTTAGTTAGGGAAAATGTCAGTGCCTGATTTGGGAGTAGTGTACGAGCCTTAGTTAGGGACAGCGCCAGTGTCTGAGTTGAGAGTAGTGCCAGTGGCTTAGTTAGGGACAGCGACAGTGCCTGAGTTGGGAGAAGTGTCAGGGCCATTGTTAGGGACTGTGTCAGTGGCTGAGATGAGAGTAGTGTCAGGGCCTTAGTTACAGACAGTGTCAGTGCCTGAGTTGGGATTATTGTCAGGGTCTGTATTATGGACAGTGTCAGGGCCTGAGTTAAGAGTATTGTCAAGGCCTTAATTTGGGAGAGTGTCAGTGTCCGAATTGGGTGTAGTTTCAGCCCCTTAGTTAGGGACAGCGTCATTGCTTGAGTTGGGAGTAGTGACAAGGCCTAAGTTATGGACATTGTCAAGGCCTGAGTTAGGAGTAGTCTCAGGGCCTTAGTTAGGGACACTGTCAGTGACTCTGTTAGGAAGAGTGTCAGGGCCTGAGTTAGGGGTAGTGTGAGACCGGTAGTTAGGAACAGTGTCAGGACCTGAGTTGTGAGTAGTTTCAGGGCCTTAGTTAGCGAAAGTGTCAGTGCCTGAGTTGGGAGTAGTGTCAAAACCTTAGTTAGGGACAGCATCAGTGCCTGAGGTGGGAGTAGTGTCAAGGCCATAGTTAGGGACGGTGTCAGTGGCTGAGATGAGAGTAGTGTCAGGGCCTTAGTTACGGACAGTGTCAGTTCCTGAGTTGGGATTAGTGTCAGGGTCTTTATTATGGATAGTGTCAGGGCCTGATTTAAGAAGAGTGTCAAGGCCTTAATTTGGGAGAATGTCAGTGTCTGAGTTGGGAGTAGTGTCACGACCACAGTTAGGGACAGTGTCAGTGGCTGAGATGAGGGTAGTTTCAGGGTCTTAGTTACAGACAGTGTAAGTGCCTGAGTTGGGAGTAGTGCCAGGGCCTAAGTTACAGACAGTGTCAGGGCCTGAGTTAGGAGTAGTCTCAGGGCCTTATTTAGGGACAGTGTCAGTGACTGTGTTAGGAGTCACTCTGTTAGGAGCATTGTGATGACAGGGGGCATGGAACATTTTGATGAAATGGGGCATGGAGCATTGTGGCGACAGGGGTCATGGAGCATTGTCAGGACAGGGGTCATGGCGCATTGTGATGACTGGGTGCATGGAGCACTGTGATGAAAGTTGTCTTGGAGTATTGTGATGAAAAACACCATGGAGCATTGTGATAACAAGAGCCATGGTGCATTGTGATGACAAGGATCATGGAGAATTTTGATGACTTGGTCATGGAGCATTGTTATGACAAGGTCATGGAATATTGTGATGACAAGAATTCTGGAGCATTGTGATGAAAAAGGTATGGAGCACTGTAATTACAGGGGACATGGAGCATTGTGATGACATGGGCAGGGAACATTGTGATGACAGGGGTCATGGAGTATTGTGATGAGAGGGGCCTTGGAGCATTGTGATGACAGGCATCATGGGGCATTGTGATGACAGTGGTCATGGAACATTGTGATGAAAGGGATCATGGAACACTCTCGTTAAAGCGGCCTTGGAGCATTGTGAATACAAAGGCCATGGAGCATTGAGATGACAGTCGTCATGGAGCATTGTGATGAAAGTTGTAATGGATCATTGTGATGACAAGTGTCCTGGAACCTTGTGATGACACAGTTCATGGAGCCTTGTCATGACATGGGCCATGGCAAATTGTGATGGCAGATGTCATTGGGCATTGTGATGACAGTGGTCATCTAGCATTGCGATGAAAGGTATCACGGAGCACTGTGATGATGGGGGCCATGGAGCATTCTGATGACAAAGACCATGGAGCATTGTGATGACAAGTGTCATGGTACATTGTGATGACAAGTGTTATGGAGCATTGTGATGACACGGGCATGGAGCATTATGATGACCAGAGTACTCGAGCATTGTGATAACAAGGGCATGGAGCATTGTGATTACAGGGGCATGCAGCATTGTGATGACAGGAGCAGGGAACATTGTGATGACAGGGGTCATGAAGCGTTGTGAGACAAGTGTCATTGAGCATGGTTTTCAGAGTGGGCTTGGAGCATTGTGATGGCAGGGGATTTGGAGCATAGTGATGACAAGGGCCTGGAGCATTGTGAGACAAGTGTCAAGGTAAGATGTGATGAAAGGGGTCATGAGGTCCTGTGATTACAGGGGACATGGAGCATTGTAATGACAAAGGCCATGGAACATTGTGATGATACATGTCATAGTGCATTGTGAGGAAAGAGGTCATGGGACATTGGGATGACATGGGCCATGGTGCATCGTGATGACAAGGTTCATGGAGCATTGTGAGGACAAATATCATGGAGCATTGTGAAGCTAAGGGTCATGGAAAATTGTGATGACAAGGGTCATAGAGCATGGTGATGACAGGTGGCCATGGAGCATTGTGATGAAAGTTGTCATGGAGCATTGTGATGACAAGGGCATGGAGCTGTGTGATGACAAGGGCCATGGAGCATTGTGATTACCAGTGTCATGGAGCATTTTGATGACAGGGTCCATGGAGCATTGTGATGCGAAGGGTCATGGAATATTGTGATGACAAGGAGATGGAGAATTGTGGTGACAGGGGTCATGGGCATTGTGATGAAAGGTGTTATGGAGCTTTGAGAGGAAAAGGGTCATGGGACTTGTGATGACAAGGGCCATGGAGCATTGTGATGACAGGGGGCATGGAGCATTGTGATGACAAGGGCATGGAGCATTGTGAGACAAGTGTCATGGATAATATTGATGAGAGATGATATGGAGCATTGTGATGACAATGGCATGTAGCATTGCGATGACAATCGTCATGGAGTATTGTGAGACAAGGGTCATGGAGCATTGTGATGACAGGGGTTATGGAGCATTGTGATGAAAGGCGCCATGGAACATTGTGATGAAAGGGGTCATGGATCACTGTGATTACAGGGATCACGGAGCATTGTGATGACAAGCGGCAAGGATCATTGTGATGAAAGGGGTAATGGAGAATTGTGATCAAGGTGTTCATGGATCATTTTGATTACAGCGGTCATGGAGACTTGTGATGACAGGGACCATTGAGCATTGTAAGGGAATGGGTCATGGAGCATTGAGATGAATGTGGTCATGGAGCACTGTGATGACAAGGGCCATGGAACCTTGGGATGACAAGTGTCATGGAGCATTGTGATGACATGGATCATGGAGCAGTGTGATGACAAGGGTCATGGAGCATTGTGATGAGAAGGGTCATGGAGTTTGTGATGACAGAGCTCATGGAGCATTTTGATGACAGGGGGCATTGAACATTGTAATGGAAAGGGTCATGGAGCAGTGTGATGACAGGGATTATGGAGCATTGTGATGACAAGTGTCATGGAGCATTGTGATGACTCGTGCATGGAGCATTGTGATGAAAACCGTTCTGGAGCATTGTTATGACAAGGGCATGGAGCATTGTGATGACAAATGTCATAGAGCAGTGCGATGAAAAGATTAATCGAGCCTTGTGATGAAAGGGGTCATGGATCATTGTGATGACAGGGGTCATAGAGCACTGTGATGAAAGGGTTTACGGAGCACTGTGATTACAGGGGTAATTGTGATGCATTGTGATGAAAGAGGACATGAGACAGGCGTAATGGAGCATTCTGATGAAAGTGGTCTTTCCTCATTGTGATGAAAATGGACATGGAGCATTGTGATGAAAAGGGTTATGGAGCACTGTGATTACAGGGGTAATTTTAAGCACTGTGATGAACGGGGTCATGGGGCATTGTGGTGAAAATGGTCATGGGGCATTGTGGTGAAAGTGGTCATGTGGTATTGTGAAGGAAGTGGTCATGGAGCATTGTGATGAGAGGGGTCATGGAGCATTGTGATGAAATGGGGCATGGAGCATTGTGGTGACAGGGGTCATTGAGCATTGTGATGATAAAGATCATGGATCATTGTGATGAAAGGAGCCATGGAGCACTGTGATGAAAAGGGCATGGAGCATTGTGATGAAAATGATCATGGAGAATTTTGATGAAATTGGTCATGGAGCCTTTTGATTAAAGGGGTCATGGGGCATTGTGAACAAACGGGTCATGGATCATTGTGATTACAGTGATCATGGAGCATTGTGATGTCAAGAGCCATGGAACATTGTGATGAAAGGGGTCATGGACCACTGTGCTGAAAGTGGTCATGGATCATTGTGTTGACAGCAATCATGGAGCATTGTGAATGACAAGCGTAATGGAGCATTGTGATGACAAGTGTGATGGGTCATTGTGATGTCAGGGGCATGGAGCATTGTGATGAAAGGTGTCATGGAGCATTGTGATGAAAGGGGTCAGCGAGAATTCTGATAAAAGTTGTTATTGAGCATTGTGATGGAAAGGCCCATGGAGCATTGTGATGAGAAGTGTCATGGAGCATTGTGATGACAAGGGTCATGGAGCATTGTGATGAATGTGGTCATGAAGTATTGTGGTGAAAGGGTTCATGGATCAATGCGATGATAGGGGTCATGGAGCATTGTGATGAAAGTGGTATTGGGGAATTTTAATAACAAGGGCCATGGAGCATTGTGATCAAATGTGTCAGCGAGCATTGTGATGAAAGTGGTCATTGAGCATTGTGATGAAAAGAGCCATGGAGCATTGTAATGACAGGGGTCATGTAGCATTGTGATGACAAGGGTCATGGAGCGTTGTGATGACCCAGGCATGGAGCATTGTGATGACAAGAGTTCTGGATCACTGTGATGACAAGAGTTCTGGATCATTGTGATGACAAAGGCATGGAGCATTGTGATGAAACTGGTACTGGAGCATTGTGATGAGAAGGTTCATGGATCATTGTGATTACAGGGTTCATGGAGCATCATGCTGACAAGGGTCGTGGAGCATTGTGATGGCAGGGGTCATGGAGTATTGTGATGAAAGGGCCATGGAGAATTGTGATGACAATGGTCATGGAACTTTGTGATGAAAAGTGTCATGGAGCACTGTGATTACAGCTATCATGGAGCATTGTGATGATAAGGGTCATGGAGCATTGTGATAACAGGGGTCATAGAGCATTGTGATCACAAGGACCATGTAATATTGTGTTGACAGGTGTCATGGGGCATTGTGATGTCAGGGGCATGGAGCATTGTGATGAAAGGGGTTATGGATGATTGTGATGACAGGGGTCATGGAGCATTGTGATGATAGCACGATGGAGAAATGTGATGACAATGGTCATGGAACTTTGTGATGAAAGGTGTCATGGAGCACTGTGATTACTGGGGCCATGGAGCATTGTGATGACAAGGGTCATCGAGTATTGTGACGAAAGGCGTACTGGAGCATTTTGCAGAACTGTGTCATGGATCATTGTGATTAAAGCGATCATGGAGCATTGTGATGACCAGGCTCATGGAGCATTGTGATAACAGGGGTCATGGAGCATTTTGATCACAAGTACCATGTAATATTGTGATGAAAGGTGTCCTGGAGCTCTGTGATTACTGGGGCCATGGAGCATTGTGCGGACCAAGGCCATGGGGCATGGTTATGAGAGTTGTCATGGAGCACTGTGATGAAAAAAGCCATGGATCATTGTGATGACAGGTGTCAAGGAACATTGTGATGAAATGGGTCTTGGATCATTGTGATGACGGGGTCATGGAGCACTGTGATTACAGAGGCCATGGAGCATTGTGGTGACAAGGGCATGGAGCATTGTGATCACAATGTTCATGGCGCAAAGTGATGAAAGTGGTCATGGAGCATTGTGATGAAAGGGGTCATGTGGCATTGTGAGGACAAGGGTCATGGAGCATTGTGAAGAAAGAGGTCATGGAGCATTTTGACGAAAGTTGTCATGGAGCATTTTGAAGAAAAGCACCAGGGAGCATTGTGATGACAAGGGCCATGGAGCATTGTGATGACAGGTGTCATGGAGCATTGTGATGTCAGTGGTCATGGAACTTTGTGATGAAAGGGGTCAAGGAGCACTGTGATTACTGGGGCCATGTAGCATTGTGATGTAAAAAAGCATGGAGCATTGTGACGACAGGTGTCATGGACCATTGTTATGAAAAGGGTCATGGGGAATTGTAATGACAAGGACCATGGAGCATTGTGATGAAAAGTGTGAGTGAGGATTCTGATGAAAGTGGTCATTGAGCATTGTGATGAAAAGGGCCATGGAGCATTGTGATGACAAGGGTCATGGAGAGTTGTGATGAAAGGAGTCATGGATCATTGCAATGATAGGGGTCATGGAGCAATGTGGTGAAAGGTGTCATGGAGCACTCTGATTACAGGGACCATGGAGCATGGTGATGACAAATGCCATGGAGCATTCTGATGACAGGTGTCAAGGAGCAATGTGATGAAATGGGTCATGGATCATTGCGATGACATGGGTCATGGAGCATTGTGATGACATAGGTCTTGGGGCTTTGTGATGACAGCGGGCATGGAACATTGTGATGAAAGTGTTCAAGGAGCATTGTGATGACAGTGCTCATCGAGCATTGTGATGACATGGTCATGGAGCCTTGTGATTACAGGGGCCATGGAGCATTGTGATGACAAGGGGCATGGAGTATTGTGATGAAAGGCGTACTGGAGCATTTTGAGGAAAGGTGCCATGGATCATTGTGATTACAGCGATCATGGAGCACTGTAATGACTTGGGTTATGGATCATTGTGATAACAGGGGTCATGGAGCATTGCGATCACAGGGACCATGTAGTATTGTGATGACAGTTGTCATGGGGCATTGTGATGTCAGGGGCACAGAGCATTGTGATGAATGGGGTCATGGATGATTGTGATGACAGGGGTCATGGAGCATTGTGATGATAGCACGATGGAGAAATGTGATGACAATGGTCATGGAACATTGTGATGAATGGGGTCCTGGAGCATTGGGGTGATAGGGATCATGGGACATTGTGATGACAAGCGCCATGGAGTATACTGACGACAAGGGCCCTTGAGCATTCTGATGACACAGTCATGGAGCATTGTGATGACAAGAGTCTGGAACATTGCCATGACAAGGGCATGGAGCATTGTGATGACAGGTGTCATGGAGCATTGTGATGAAAAGGGTCAGCGAGGATTCTGATAAAGTTGTCATTGAGCATTGTGATGGAGAGGGCCATGGAGCATTGTGATGAGAAGTGTCATGGAGCATTGTGATGAAAAGGGTCATGGAGCACTGTGATGACAAAGGCCATGGAGCATTCTGATGACTTGTGTCAAGGAGCATTGTTATGAAATTTGTCATGGATCATTGCGATGACAGGGATCATGGAGCACTGTGATTTAGGGGCCATGGAGAATTGTGATGACAAGGGCATGGAGCATTGTGATCACAATGGTCATGGTGCAAAGTGATGAACGTGGTCATGGAGCATTGTGATGACAAGGGCGTTGAGCTCTGTGATGAAAAGGGCCATGATCACAAAAGGTCAAAGTTACTCAACAGAGCCCAGTGGATTCAGGCACTGCCCTCCGAGAACCCACCACCAGATCTCTCTCCATCAGTAACCTTCCTGAGAGAAGTTCGGCTGACAGCCCCAGGGAGGGCCTGAGGGCCCGGCAAGGCCGGCTGGCTCCCAGCCCAGAAGCTGGCCCCGAGTCCAAGGGCAGTGAGAACTGTAGGGTCCAGTAGAAGGGCCCTTGTGTGTCAGCACCCCTGGAAGGTGGCTGTAGTTGAATAGAAGGCAGTGCGTCTGTGGGGTTTTTCTTTATTCAGGGAGCACATTATCAGAGGGAAGAAAACAATTCCTTATAAATCTAAATATGTTGGACTCTTTAGATCTCCCCCTGTATAACAGTTAGAAAAGTTTGGAAGCACTGATTACCTCTTCATTGATATTCCTCTTCTGTAATGTATAATAGTCCTGTATAAAGCTTTTTGGTAATGTTAACACAAATGGCAAGCACTGTATAACAACTCCTGTTTCTATGCGGATTTTTACACTGAAAAAATGCAAAACATTTTTTACTTGCAACAAACAGCTCCCAGGAAAATGTAAACTTGCTTTATGGTATTTCCTTTCTATAGTGTTAAGCATGAAATAATTTTAGATCAAGAATTTCTTTGAGTTGAGTAAAACAAAAGAAAACAATGTTATATGTTTTCAAGGAAAACATGCACACAAATACATATGTGGGTGTGTCCCTTCTCTTTCAATGTGTTTTCTAAATCTTGGCTTATATAACCTGTACATATTTGTGTGTGGGGTAGTGGGAGTTGTGTGTTGATTTCCAATTACCCTGGCTGCAGACTCCTCAGAAGTGTAGCATATCGAATTTTCTGTCATTGTGCTGTTTCTGTTGAAGAACAATTTGTTGCAGTATTTTGGTATGCATTCTGATAAATGGTGATCTTCTATTAAAATACGGCATTTTTTTCTATTAAAAAAAAAAAAGAAAAGAAAAGGGCCATGGAGCATTGTGATGAAACTGGTACTAGAGCATTGTGATGAGAGGGGTCATGGATCATTGTGATTACAGGGTTCATATAGCATTCTGATGACAAGGGCCATGGAGAATTGTGACGACCGGGGTAATGGAGAATGGTGATGAAAGGGGACATGGAGCACTCTGATTACAGGGGCCATGGAGCATGTTGATGACAAATGCCATGGAGCATTCTGATGACAGGTGTCAAGGAGCAATGTGATGAAATGGGTCATGGACCATTGCGATGACCTGGGTCATGGACCATTGGGATGACATAGGTCATGGGGGTTTGTGATGACAGGCAGCATGGAGAATTGTGATGAAAGTGTTCAAGGAGCATTGTGATGACAGAGCTCATTGAGCATTGTGAGGACACGGTCATGGGGCCTTGTGATTACATGGGCCATAGAGCATTGTGATGACAAGTGGCACAGAGTATTGTGATGAAAGGCGTACTGAAGCATTATGAGGAAAGGTGTCATGGATCAGAGTGATTACAGTGATCATGGAGCATTGTGATGACCAGGGTCACGGAGCATTTTGTTTACAGGGGTCATGGAGCATTGTGATCACAAGGATAATGTACTATTGTGATGAGAAGTCTCATGGAGCATTTTGATGTCAGGGGCAAGGAGCACTGTGATGAAAGATGTCATGGAGCACTGTGTTTACTGGGGCTATGGAGCATTGTGAAGACAAAAACCATGGAGCATTGTGAAAACAGGTGTCATGGAGCATTGTGATGAAATGGGTCATGAAGCATTGGGATGACAAGGGCATGGAGCATTGTGATGAATGTACTACAGGAGCATTGTGATGTAAGCTGTCATGGATCATTGTGATGACAGGGATCATGAAGCATTGTGATGAGAGGGGCATTGGGCATTGTGATGAATGTCCTCATGGATCATTGTGATTACCGGGATCATGGAGCATTGTGCTGATAGGGGACAAGGACCATTGTGATGAAAGCGGTCATGGAGCATTGTGATGAAAAGCACTTTGGAGCATTGTGATGACACGGGCCATGTAGCATTGTGATGAAAGAATCATGGAGCATTGTGATTACAGGGGCCATGGAGCATAGTGATGACAAAGGCCATGGAGCATTTTGACGAAATGGGTCATGGTGAATTATGATAACATAAGCCATGGAGCATTGTGATGACAAGGGTCATGGAGTATTGTGATGAAAGGAGTTATGGGGAATTTTAATAACAAGGGCCATGAAGCATTGTGATGAAAGGGGTCAGCGAGCATTGTGATGAAAGTGGTCATTGAGCATTGTGATAATAGGCATCATGGAGCATTGTGATGAAAAGGGTCATGGATCATTGCGATGAAAGGGTTCACGTAGCATTGTGATGATAGTGGCCTAGAGCATTGTGATGACAGTGGTCATGGAGTATTCTGAGGAAAGGGGTCATGGAGCACTGAGATAAAATGGGTCATGGGTCAATGTGGTGACAAAGGCCATGGAGCATTGTGATTAAAGGCATCATATGGCATTGTGATAACAATGGCCTGTAGCATAATGATGACATGAGTCCTGGAGCATTGTGATGACATTTTCATGGAGCATTGTGAGGACATGGGCATGGAGAATTGTGATGAGAAGAGTTCTGGAGCATTGTGATGACAAGGGGATGGTGCATTGTGATGACAAGTGGCAGGGAGCATTGTGATGAAAGGGGTAATGGAGCATTGTGAAGAAAGGTGTTATGGATCATTGTGATGATAGGGCTCATGGAGCATTGTGATGACGTGGGTCACGGGGATTTGTGATAACAGTGGGCATGGAGAATTGTTATGAACGGGTTCAAGGAGCACTGTGATTACAAGCGACATGGAGCATTGTGATGACAAAGCCATGGAGCCTTGTGTTGAAAGTGGTCATGAAGCATTGTGATGAAAAGTGCCATGGATCATTGTGATGACAAGAGTCCTGGAGCATTGTGATGACATTGTCATGGAGAATTGGGATAACAGAGGCATGGAGAATTGTGATGAGAAGAGTTCAGGAGCAGTATGATGACAAGGGAATGGAGCATTGTGATTACAGGGGCCATAGAGAATTGTGATGAAACGGGTCATGGAGCATTGTGATTAAAGGGATCATGAGGCATTGTGATGACAAGCGGCATGGAGCCTTGTGATGAAGAGGGTACTGGAGCATTGTAAGGAAAAGGGCCATTGAGCATTGCGATGGGAAGGGCATGGAGCATTGTGATGAAAGGGGTCATGGAGAATTGTGATGACAAGGGAATGGAGCATTGTGACGACATGAATTCTGGAGCATTTTGATGACAAGGTCATGGAGAAATGTGATTACAAGGACTATGGAGCATTGTGATGACAATGGCCATGGAGCATTGTAAATACAACGGACATGGAGCCTTGTGATGACAAGGATCATGAATCATTGTAAAAACAGGTATCACTGGGCATTGTGATGACAGGGGCATGGAGCATTTTTATGTAAGTTGCCATGGAGAATTGTGATGAAAGGGATCATGTGGATTTGTAATGATAAGGGCCATGGAGCATTGTGAGGACAAGTGTCATGGAGCATTGTGATGACAGGTGTCATGGAGCATCGTGATGACAAATGCCATGGAGAATTGTGATGAGAGGTGGCATTGGACATTGTGATGAAAGGGGTCATGGAGTACTGTGATTACAGGGGCCATGGAGCATTGTGATAACAAGTGACATAGAGAATAGTGATGACAGGCGTCATAGAGCATTGTGATGACAAGTGCCATTTAGCATTTTGATGACAGGGTTCATCAGGCATTGTGTTGACAGGGGTCACGGAGCATTGTGATGACAAAGGCCATAGAGCATTGTGATGACAGGGGTCATGGAGCACTGTGATGACATGGGCCATGGAGAATTGTGAAGACAAGATTCATGGAGCAATGTGATGACACGGGCATGAAGCATGGTGATGACCACAGACCTGGAGCATTGTGATGACAAGGGCATGAAGCATTGTGATTACAGGAGACATGGAGCATTGTGATGACATTGGCAGGGATCATTGTGATTACAGGGATCATGGAGCATTGTGATGACAAGTGTCATGCAATATTGTGCTGACACAGATCATGGAGCATTTTGATGAGAGTGTCCTTGGAGCACAGTGATAAGAGACGTCATGGGGCATTAGGGTGACAGTGGTCAAGGAGCATTGTGATGAAAGTGTTCATGGAGCAACGCGATTATCGGGACAAGGGAGCATTGTGAATACAAAGGCCATGGAGCATTGAGATAACAGACTTCATGGAGCATTGTGATGAAAGTGGTCATGGATCACTGTGATGACAAGTGTCCTGGAACCTAGTGATGACACGGTTTATACAGCATTGAGATGTCAAGGGCCAGCGTGAATTGTGATGACACATGTCAAGGGGCATTGTGATGACATTGGTCATCTTGCATTGTGATGACAGTGGTCATGTAGAATATTGATTAAATGTATCATGGAGCACTGTGATAACAAAGGCCAAGGAAGATTTTGATGACAAGTGTCATTGAGCAATGTGATGACATGGGAATGGAGTATTATGATGACAAGTGTTCTGGAGCATTGGGATGACAAGGGCATGGAGCATTGTGATTACAGGGGCCATGGAGCATTGTGATGAGAGTGGTCACAGAGAATTGGGATGAAAGGTATCAGGCAGCATTGTGATGACAAAGGTCATGGATCATTTTGATGACAAGTGTCATGGGGCATTTTGATGACACTGGCATGGAGCATTATGATGACAAGAGTTTTGGAGCATTTTGATGACAAGGGCATGGAGCATTGTGATGACAAATGACATGGGGCATTTTGATGACATTGGCATGGAGCATTATGATGACTAGTGTTCTGGAGCATTTTGATGACAAGGGCATGGAGCATTGTGATGACAGGGCCCATGGAGCATTGTGATGAAAAGGGCAGGGAACATTGTGATGACTGGGTTCATGGAGCATTGTGATGAAAGAGATCATGGATCAATATGATAACAGGGGCCATGGAACATTGTGATGACAGGTGTATTGGAGCATTGTGATGAAAATAGTCATGGATCATTGTGATGACATGTGTCCTGGAACACAGTGATGACACGGTTCATTGAGTACTGTGATGACAAGCGTCATAGCGAATTGTGATGACAGGTGTCATTGGGCATTGTGATGACATTGATCATCTAGGAATTGTGATGAAAGGTATCATGGAGCACTGTGATGACTTGAGGCATGAAGCATTGTTATGAAAATTGTCCTGGATTATTGTGATGACAGCAGTCATGGAGAATTGTGATGACAGGGATTATGCAGCACCCTTGTGTTGACAAGGGTATGGACTATTGTGATGACAATGGTTATGGAGCAATATGATGAAAGTTTTCATGGAACATCGTGATGAAAAGTGCCTGGGAGCATTGTGACGATAAAGGCCATGGAGCATTGTGATGACAAGTGTCATGGAACATTGTAATGAAAGGTTTCATTGTGCACTGTGATGACAAGGGGGATGGAGTATTGTGAAGAAACTGGTCCTGGAGCATTGTGATAACGAAAGCCATGGAGCATTGTGATGACAGGCATCATGGAGCATTGTGAAGAAAGGGGCCATGGGGAATTGTAATGACAATAGAGAAATGTGATGAAAAGGGTCAGCGAGCAGAGTGATTAATGTGGTCATTGAGAATTGTGATGAAAAGCGATATAGAGCACTGTGATGACAAAGGTCATGGAGAACTGTGATGACCAGGGTCATGTAGCATTGTGATGCCACGGTCATGGAATATTGTGATGACAAGAATTCTGGAGCATTATGATGACAAGGGCCATGGAGCATTGTGATACCATGGTCATGGAACATTGTGATGACAAGAATTTGGAGCATTGTGAGGAAAAAGGCTTGGAGCATTGTGATTATAGGGGACATGGAGCATTGTGATGACAAGGGCAGGGAACACTGTGATGACAGGTGTTATGGAGGAATGTGATGACAAGTGTCATGGAGCATTGTGATGAGAGAGGCCTTGGAGAATTGTGATGACAAGCATCATGGGGCATTGAGATGGCAGTGGTCATGGAGCATTATGATGAAAGGTTTTATGGAGCACAGTGATTACAGGGGCCATGGAGCATTGTGAATACAAAGGCCATGGAGCATTGAGATGACAGTGGTCATGGAGCATTGTGATGAAAGTGGTAATGGATCGTTGTGATGACAAGTCTCCTGGAACCTTGTGAGGACATGGTTCAAGGAGCACTCTGATGACAATGGTCATGGCGAATTGTGAGGACAATGTCATGGGGCATTGTGATGGCAGGGGTCATCTAAAATGTGATTAAATTTTTTATGGAGCACAGTAATGAGAGGAGCCATGGAAGACTGTGATGACAAATGTCATGGAGCATGGTGAAGAAATGGACATGGAGCATTATAATGACAAGTGTTCTGGAGCCTTGTGATGACAAGGGCTTGGAGCATTGTGATTACAGGGGCCATTGATCAGTGTGATAACAAAGGTCTTGAAGCATTGTAATGACAGGTGTCATGGAGCATTGAGATGAAACGGGTCATTTACCATTACGATGACAGGGGTCATGGAAAATTGTGATGACAGTGGCCATGGGTAATTTGGATGAAAGGCGTACTGGAGCATTGTGAGGAAATGTTTCATGGAGCATTGTGATGACAAGGGACATGGAGCATCGTGATGACAGGGGTCATGGGGCATTGTGCTGAAAGCGGTCATGGAGCATTGTGATGAAAAGCAACAAGGAACATTGTGATGACAAGGGCCATCGAGCCTTGTGATGATAAGTGTCATGGAGCATTGTGATGAAAGGTGTCATGGAGCATCGTGATGACAAATGCCAAGGAGAATTGTGATGAGAGGTGGCATTGGACTTTGTGATGAAAGGGGTCATGGAGTACTCTGATTACAGGGGCCATGGATCATTGTGATAACAAGTGACTTGGAAAATAGTGATGACAGGCATCATAGAGCATTGTGATGAAAAGTGCCATTTAGCATTTTGATGACAGGGGTCATCAGGCATTGTGTTGACAGGGGTCACGGAGCATTGTGATGAAAAAGGCCATAGAGCATTGTGATGACAGGGGTCATGGAGCATTGTGATGACATGGGTCATGGAGCATTGTGAAGACAAGATTCATGGAGCATTGTGATGACACGGGCATGAAGCATGGTGATGACCACAGACCTGGAGCATTGTGATGACAAGGGCATGGAGCATTGTGATTACAGGAGACATTGAGCACTGTGATGACATTGGCAGGGATCATTGTGATTACAGGGCTCATGGAGCATTGTGATGACAAGTGTCATGCAATATTGTGCTGACACAGATCATGGAGCATTTTGATGAGAGTGGCCTTGGGGCACTGTGATGAGAGACGTCATGGGGCATTATGGTGACAGTGGTCAAGGAGCATTGTGATGTAATAATTCATGGACCAACGCAATTATCGGGACAATGGAGCATTGTGATGACAAAGGCCATGAAGCTTTGAGATAACAAGGGTCACGGGGCATTTTGATGACAGTGGCATGGAGCATTATGATGAGAAGAATTCTGGAGCATTTTGATGACAACTTTCATGGAACGTTGTGATGACAGGGGTCATGGAGCACTGGGTTGAAAGGGAACATGGAGCAGTGTGATTACAGGGTCCATGGAGCATTGTGAATACATAGGCCATGGAACAATGTGATGACAGGGGTCATGTAGCATTGTGATGACAAGGTCATGCAGCATTGTGATTACAGGGGTTATGGGGCACTGTGATGACAGGGGGCATGGAGCATTGTGAAGAAAATTGTCCTGGAGCATTGTGATGACAGCGGTCACAGAGAATTGCGATGAAAGGTATCATGCAGCATTGTGATGACAACGGTCATGGATCATTTTCATGACAGGGGTCATGGAACATTCTGATAACAAGGTTCATAAAGCATTTTGATGACAGGGGTCATGGAGCATTGTGTTGACACGGGCATGGAGCATTGTAATGAGAGGATATCTGGAACATTGTGATGAAAAGGGGATGGAGCATTTTGATGACAGGGTCCAAGGAGCATTGTGCTGAAAATGGCATGGAGCATTGTGATGAAAAGGGTACTGGAGCACTGTGAGGAAAGGAGTCATGGATCATTGTGATGACAAGGGTCATGGAGCTTTGTGATGACAAGGGTCATGGAGCATTGTGATGACACGGTCAAGGAGTATTGTGATGACAAGAATTCTGGAGCATTGTGATGAAAGAGCATGGAGCATTGTGATTAAAGGTGACAAGGAGCATTGTGATGATATGGGCAGAGATCATTGTGATGACCGGGGTCATGGAGCACTGTGATGAAAAGTGTCATGGAACATTGTGATGACAGGGATCATGGAGCTATTTGGTAAGAGAGGCCTTGGAGATTTGTGAAGGCAGGCGTCATGGGGCATTGTGATGACAGCGGTCTTGGAGCATTGTGATAAAAGGGGTCATGGAGCACTGTGATGACAGGGGCCATGGAGCATTGTGAATACAAAGGCAATGGAGGATTGAGATGGCAGGTTTCATGGAGCATTGTGATGAAAGTGATCATGGATCATTGCGATGACAAGTGTGCTGGAACCTTGTGATGACACGGTTCATGGAGCATTGTGATGACAAGGACCATGGCGAATTGTGATGACATCTATCATGGGGCATTGTGATGACAGTGGTCATCTAGTACTGTGATGCAAGGTATCATGGAGCACTGTGATGAGAGGGGCTATGGAACATTGTGATGACAAAGGCCATGGAGCATTATTATGACAGGCATCATGGAGCATTGTGAAGAAAGGGGCCGTGGGGAATTGTAATGACAATAGAGAAATGTGATGAATATGGTCAGCGAGCATAGTGATTAAAGTGGTCATTGAGAATTGTGATGAAAAGCGACATAGAGCACTGTGATGACAAAGGTCATGAAGAACTGTGATGACCAGGGTCATGTAACATTGTGATGCCACGGTCATGGAGCATTGTGATGACAAGAATTCTGGAGCATTGTGATGACAAGGGCCATGGAGCATTGTGATGCCATGGTCATGGAACATTGTGATGACAAGAATTCTGGAGCATTGTGAGGAAAAAGGCATGGAGCATTGTGATTATAGGGGACATGGAGCATGATGATGACATGGGCAGGGAACACTGTGATGACAGGTGTTATGGAGCAATGTGATGACAAGTGTCATGGAGCATTGTGATGAGAAGGGCCTTGGAGAATTGTGATGACAGGTGTCATGGGGCATTGAGATGGCAGTGGTCATGGAGCATCATGATGAAAGTTGTTATGGAGCACTGTGATTACAGCGGCCATGGAGCATTGTGAATAAAAAGGCCATGGAGCATTGAGATGACAGTGGTAATGGAGCATTGTGATGAAAATGGTAATGGATCATTGTGACGACAAGTGTCCTGGGACCCTGTGAGGACATGGTTCAAGGAGCATTGTGATGACATTGGTCATTTTGAATTGTGATGACAATGTCATGGGGCATTGTGATGGCAGTGGTCATCTAGAAATGTGATTAAAGTCATTATGGAGCACTGTAATGAGAGGGGCCATGGAACATTGTGATGACAAGTGTCATGGAGCATGGTGAAGAAACGGACATGGAGCAATATAATGACAAGAGGTCAGGAGCCTTGTGATGACATGAGCATGGAGCACTGTGATTACAGAGGCATGGAGCAGTGTGACGACAAAAGCTTGGAGCACTGTGAATACAAGGGCCATGGAACATTGTGATTACAGGGGTCATGGGGTATTGTGATGAGTGAGGTCATGGAGCATTGAGATGAAACGGGTTATGGAGCACTGTGATTACAGGGGCCATGGAGCATTGTGATGACAAAGGCCATGAAGCATTGTGATGACAGGTGTCATGGAGCTTTGAGATGAAACGGGTCATGGACCATTACGATGACAGGGGTCATGGAGAATTGTGATGACATTGGCCATGGGGAATATGAATGAGAGGCGTACTGGAGCATTGTGAGGAAATGTTTCATGGAGCATTGTGATGACAAGGGCCATGGAGCATCGTGATGACAGGGGTCATGGGGCATTGTGCTGAATGCGGTCATGGAGCATTGCGATGAAAAGCGCTATGGAGCATTGTGATGACAAGGGCCATGGATCATTGTAAAAACAGATATCATTGGGCATTGTGATGACAGGGGCATGGAGCATTTTTTTGTAAGTTGCCATGGAGAACTGTGATGAAAGGGATCATGTGGATTTGTAATGGCAAGGGCCATGGAGCATTGTGATGAAACAAATCTTGGAGTATTTTGATGAAATTTGTCATGGAGCATTGCCATGAAAAACACCTAGGAACATTGTGATGACAAGGGCCATCGAGCATTGTGATGACAAGTGTCATGGAGCATTCTGATGACAGGTGTCATGGAGCATCGTGATGACAAATTCCATGGAGAATTGAGATGAGAGGTGGCATTGGGCATTGTGATGAAAGGGGTCATGGAGTACTGTGATTACAGGGGCCATGGAGCATTGTGATAACAAGTGACATGGAGAATAGTGATGACAGGCGTCATAGAGCATTGTGATGACAAGTGCCATTTAGCATTTTGATGACAGGGGTCATGGAGCATTGTGAAGACAAGATTCATGGAGCATTGTGATGACACGGGCATGAAGCATGGTGATTGCAACAGACATGGAGCATTGTGATGACAAGGGCATGGTGCATTGTGATTACAGGAGACATGGAACAATGTGATGACATTGGCAGGTATCATTGTGATTACAGGGCTCATGGAGCATTGTGATGAAAACTGGCATGCATTATTGGGCTGACACAGATCATGGAGCATTTTGATGAGAGTGCCCTTGGAGCACAGTGATGAGAGACGTCATGGGGCATTAGGGTGACAGTGGTCAAGGAGCATTGTGATGAGCGTGTTCATGGAGCAACGCGATTATCGGGACAATGGAGCATTGTGAATACAAAGGCCATGGAGCATTGAGATAACAGAGTTCATGGAGCATTGTGATGAAAGTGGTCATGGATCACTGTGATGACAAGTGTCCTGGAACCTATTGATGACACGATTCATACAACATTGAGATGACAAGGGCCAAGGCGAATTGTGATGACACATGTCAAGGGGCATTGTGATGACAATGGTCATCTTGCATTGTGATGACAGTGGTCATGTAGAATTTTGATTAAAGGTATCATGGAGCACTGTGATGACAGAGGCCAAGGAACATTTTGATGACAAGTGTCATTGAGCAATGGGATGACACGGGAATGGAGTATTATGATGACAAGTGTTCTGGAGCATTGTGGTGACAGGGTCATTGAATATTGTGATTACAAAGACCATGAGGCATTGTGATGACAGGGGCCTTGGAGCATTGTGATGACAATGGTCATCAAGCATTGTGATGACAGGGGTCATAGAGCATTGTGATGAGAAAGACCATGGAGCTTGGTGATGACAGAGGCCATGGAACATTGTGATGAAAAGGCCATGTACCATTGTGATTACAAGGGTCATGGAGCATTGTGATGACAAGGGCAGGGAACCTTGTGGTGACCGTTGTCATGGAGAATTTTGATGACAACTTTCATGGAACGTTGTGATGACAGGGGTCATGGAGCATTGTGTTGAAGGGGAACATGGAGCAGTGTGATTACTGGGTCCATGGAGCATTGTGAATACATAGGCCATGGAACAATGTGATGACAGGGGTCATGTAGCATTGTGATGACAGGGTCATGGAGCATTGTGATTACAGGTGTTATGGGGCACTGTGATGACAGGGGGCATGGCGCATTGTGATGAAAATTGTCCTGGAGCTTTGTGATGACAGTGGTCACAGAGAATTGCAATGAACGGTATCATGCAGCATTGTGATGACAGCGGTCATGGATCATTTTGATGACAGGGGTCATGGAACTTTCTGATAACAAGGTTCATAAAGCATGTTGATGAGAGGGGTCATGTACCATTGTGTTGACACGGGCATGGAGCATTGTAATGATAGGATATCTGGAGCATTGTGAAGAAAAGGGGATGGAGCATTTTGATGACAGGGTCCAAGGAGCATTGTGCTGACAATGGCATGGAGCATTGTGATGAAAAGGGTACTGGAGCACTGTGAGGAAAGGAGTCATGGATCATTGTGATGAAAGGGGCCATGGAGCGTTGTGATGACAAGGGTCATGGAGCATTGTGATGACAAGTGTCATGGGGAATTTTGATGACATTGGCACGGAGCATTATGATGACAAGAGTTCTGGAGAATTTTGATGGCAAGGGAATGGAGCATTTGATGACAGGGCCCATGGAGCATTGTGATGAAAAGGGCAGGGAACATTGTGATGACTGGATTCATGGAGCATTGTGATGACAGGGGCCATGGAGCATTTTGATGACAGGTGTATTGGAGCATTGTGATGAGAATACTCATAGATCACTGTGATGACATGTGTCCTGGAATACTGTGATGATACGGTTCATCGAGTATTGTGATGACAAGGGTCATAGCGAATTGTGATGACACGTGTCATGGGGCACTGTGATGACTGGGGTCATGAAGCATTGTTATGAAAATTGTCCTGGATTATTGTGATGTCAGGGTTTATGCAGCATTGTGTTGACAACGGTATGGACTATTGTGATGACAATGGTCATGGAGCAATGTGATGAAAGTTTTCATGGAACATCTTGATGAAAAGTGCCTGGGAGCATTGTGACGATAAAGGCCATGGAGCATTGTGATGACAAGTGTCATGGAGCATAGTAATGAAAGGTTTCATTGTGCACTGTGATGACAAGGGGGATGGAGTATTGTGATGAAACTGGTCCTGGAGCATTGTGATAACAAAAGCCATGGAGCATTGTGATGACAGGCATCATGGAGCATTGTGAAGAAAGGGGCCATGGGGAATTGTAATGACAACAGAGTAATGTGATGAAAATGATCAGCGAGCATAGTGATTAATGTGGTCATTGAGAATTGTGATGAAAAGCGACATAGAGCATTGTGATGACAAAGATCATGGAGAAATGTGATGACCAGGTTCATGTAGCAATGTGATGACACGGTCCTGGAACATTGTGATGACAAGAATTCTGGAGCATTGTGAGGAAAAAGGCATGGAGCATTGTGATTATAGGGGACATGGAGCATTCTGATGACATGGTCAGGGTACACTGTGATGACAGGTGTTATGGATCATTGTGATGACAAGTGTCATGGAGCCTTGTGATGAGAGGGGCCTTGGAGAATTGTGATGACAGGCGTCATGGGGCATTGAGATTGGAGTGGTCATGGAGCATTAAGATGAAAGGTGTTATGGAGCACTGTGATTACAGGGTTCATAGGGCATTGTGATGAGTGAGGTCATGGAGCATTGAGATGAAACGTGTCATGGAGCACTGTGATTACAGGGGCCATGGAGCATTGTGATGACAAAGGCCATGGAGCATTGTAATGACAAGGGCCATGGAGCATCGTGATGACAGGGGTCATGGGGCATTGTGCTGAAAGCGGTCATGGAGCCTTGCGATGAAAAGCGCTATGGAGCATTATGATGACAACGGCCATGGAGCATTGTGAATACAAGGGACATGGAGCCTTGTGATGACAAGGGTCATGGATCATTGTAAAAACAGGTATCATTGGGCATTGTGATGACAAGGGCATGGAGCATTTTCATGTAAGTTGCCATGGAGAATTGTGATGAAAGGGATCATGTGGATTTGTAATGACAAGGGCCATGGAGCATTGTGATGAAAGAAATCTTGGAGGATTTTGATGAAAGTTGTCATGGAGCATTGCGATTAAAAGCACCAAGGAACATTGTGATGACAAGGGCCATCGAGCATTGTGATGACAAGTGTCATGCAATATTGGGCTGACACAGATAATGGAGCATTTTGATGAGAGTGGCCTTCGAGCACAGTGATGATAGACATCATGGGGCATTATGGTGACAGTGGTCAAGGAGCATTGTGATGAAAGTGTTCATGGAGCAACGCGATTATCAGGACAATGGAGCATTGTGAATACAAAGGGCATGGAGCATTGAGATAACAGAATTCATGGAGCATTGTGATGAAAGTGGTCATGGATCACTGTGATGACAAATGTCCTGGAACCTAGTGATGACACAGATCCTACAGCATTGAGATGAAAAGGGCCAAGGCGAATTGTGATGACACGTGTCATGGGGCATTGTGATGACATTGGTCATCTTGCATTGTGATGACAGTGGTCATGTAGAATTTTGATTAAAGGTATCATGGAGCACTGTGATGACAAAGGCCAAGGAACATTTTGATGACAAGTGTCATTGAGCAATGGGATGACACGGGAATGGAGGATTATGATGACAAGTGTTCTGGAGCATTATGATGAAAAGGGCATGGAGTGTTGTGATTACAGGGGCCATGGGGCATTGTGATGACAGCGGTATGGAGCATTGTGATGACAGGCGTCATTGAACATTGTGATTACAAAGAACATGAGGCATTGTGATGACACGGGCCTTGGAGCATTGTGATGACAATAGTCATCAAGCATTGTGATGACAGGGGTCATAGAGCATTGTGATGAGAAAGACCATGGAGCATGTTGATGACAGAGGCCATGGAACATTGTGATGACAAGGCCATGTTCCATTGTGATTACAAGGGTCATGGAGCATTGTGATGACACGGGCAGGGTACCTTGTGGTGACCGGGGTCATGGAGCATTTTGATGACAACTTTCATGGAACATTGCGATGACAGGGGTCATGGAGCATTGTGTTGAAAGGGAACATGGAGCTGTGTGATTACAGGGTCCATGGAGCATTGTGAATACATAGGCCATGGCACAATGTGATGACAGGGGTCATGTAGCATTGTGATGACAGGGTCATGGAGCTTTGTGATTACAGGGGTTATGGGGCACTGTGATGACAGGGGTCATGGAGCATTGTGATGAAAATTGTCCAGGAGCATTGTGAAGACAGCGGTCACAGAGAATTGGGATGAAAGGTGTCATGCAGCATTGTGATGACAACGGTCATTGATCATTTTGATGACAGGGTCATGGAACATTCTGATAGCAAGTTTCATAATGCATTTTGATGACAGGGGTCATGGAGCATTGTGTGGACACGGGCATGGAGCCTTGTAGTGATAGGATATCTGGAGCATTGCGATGAAAAGGGGATGGAGCATTTTGATGACAGGGTCCAAGGAGCATTGTGCTGACAATGGCATGGAGCTTTGTGATGAAAAGAGTACAGGAGCACTGTGAGGAAAGGAATCATGGATCATTGTGATGACAGGGGTAATGGAGCTTTGTGATGACAAGGGTCATGGAGCATTGTAATGAAATGTTCATTGTGCACTGTGATGACAAGGGGGATGGAGTATTGTGATGAAACTGGTCCTGGAGCATTGTGATAACAAAAGCCATGGAGCATTGTGATGAGAGGCATCATGGAGCATTGTGAAGATAGGGGCCATGGGGAAATGTAATGACAACAGAAAAATGTGATGAAAATGGTCAGCGAGCATAGTGAATAAAGTGGTCATTGAGAATTGTGATGAAAAGCGACATAGAGCATTGTGATGACAAAGATCATGGAGAACTGTGATGAACAGGGTCATGTAGCATTGTGATGACACGGTCCTGGAACATTGTGATGACAAGAATTCTGGCGCATTGTGAGGAAAAAGGCATGGAGCATTGTGATTATATGGGATATGGAGCATTGTGATGACATGGGCAGGGAACACTGTGATGACAGGTGTTATGGAGCTATGTGATGACAAGTGTCATGGAGCATTGTGATGAGAGGGGCCTTGGAGAATTGTGATGACAGGCGTCATGGGGCATTGAGATGGCAGTGGTCATGGAGCATTATGATGAAAGGTGTTATGGAGCACTGGGATTACAGGGGTCATGGGGCATTATGATGAGTGAGGTCATGGAGCATTGATATGAAACGGGTCATGGAGCACTGTGATTACAGGGGCCATGGAGCATTGTGATGACAAAGGCCATGGAGCATTGTGATGACAGGTGTCATGGAGCATTGAGATGAAACAGGTCATGGACCATTACGTTGACAGGGGCAAGGAGAATTGTGATGAGAGTGGCCATGGGAAATTTGGCTGAAAGGCGTACTGGAGCATTGTGAGGAAATGTTTCATGGAGCAATGTGATGACAAGGGCCATGGAGCATCGTGATGAGAGGGGTCATCGTGCCTTGTGCTGAAAGCGGTCGTGGAGCATTGCAATGAAAAGCGCGATGGAGCATTGTGATGAAAAGGGCCATGGAGCATTGTGAATACAAGGGACATGGAGCCTTGTGATGACAAGGGTCATGGATCATTGTAAAAACAGGTATCATTGGGCATTGTGATGACAAGGGCATGGAGCACTTTTATGTAAGTTGCCATGGAGAACTGTGATGAAAGGGATCCTGTAGATTTGTACTGACAAGGGCCATGGAGCATTGTGATGAAACAAATCATGGAGGATTTTGATGAAAGTTGTCATGGAGCATTGCGATGAAAAGCAACAAGGAACATAGTGATGACAAGGGCCATCGAGCATTGTGATGACAAATGTCATGGAGCATTGTGATGACAGGTGTCATGGAGCATCGTGATGACAAATGCCATGGAGAATTGTGATGAGAGGTGGCATTGGGCATTGTGATGAAAGGGGTCATGGAGTACAGTGATTACAGGGGCCATGGAGCATTGTGATAATAAGTGACATGGAGTATAGTTATGACAGGCATCATAGAGCATTGTGATGACAAGTGCCATTTAGCATTTTGATGAGAGGTGGCATCAGGCATTGTGTTGACAGGGGTCACGGAGCATTGTGATGAAAAAGGCCATAGAGCATTGTGATGACAGGGGTCATGGAGCATTGCGATGACATGGGCCATGGAGCATTGCGAAGATAAGATTCATGGAGCATTGTGATGACACGGTCATGAAGCATGGTGATGACAACAGACCTTGGGCATTGTGATGACAAGGGCATGGAGCATTGTGATTACAGGAGGCATGGAGCATTGTCATGACATTGGCAGGGATCATTGTTATTACAGGGATCATGGAGCATTGTGATGACAAGTGTCATGCAATATTGTGCTGACACAGATCATGGAGCATTTTGATGAGAGTGGCCTTGGAGCACAGTGATGAGAGACGTCATGGGGCATTATGGTGACAGTGGTCAAGGAGCATTGTGATGAAATTGTTCATGGAGCAACGCGATTATCAGGACAATGGAACATTGTGAATACAAAGGCCATGGAGCATTGAGATAACAGAGTTCATGGAGCATTGTGATGAAAGTGGTCATGGATCACTGTGATGACAAGTGTCCTGGAACCTACTGATGACACGGTTCCTACAGCATTGAGATGACAAGGGCCAAGGCGAATTGTGATGACACGTGTCATGGGGCATTGTGATGACATTGGTCATCTTGCATTGTGATGACAGTGGTCATGTAGAATTTTGATTAAAGGTATCATGGAGCACTGTGATGACAAAAGCCAAGCAACATTTTGATGACAAGCGTCATTGAGCAATGAGATGACACGGGAATGGAGTATTATGATGACAAGTGTTCTGGAGCATTGTGATGACGAGGGCATGGAGCACTGTGATTACAGGGGCCATGGAGCATTGTGATGACAACGGCATGGAGCACTGTGATGAGAGGGGTCATTGAGCATTATGATTACAAAGACCATGAGGCATTGTGATGACACGGGCCTTGGAGCATTGTGATGACAATGGTCATCAAGCATTGTGATGACAGGGGTCATAGAGCATTGTGATGAGAAAGACCATGGAGCATGGTGATGACAGAGGCCATGGAGCATTGTAATGACAAGGCCATGTACCATTGTGATTACAAGCGTCATGGAGCATTGTGATGACAAGGGCAGGGAACCTTGTGGTGACCGGGGTCATGGAGCATTTTGATGACAATTTTCATGGAACGTTGTGATGAGAGGGGTCATGGACCATTGTGTTGAAAGGGAACATGCAGCAGTGTGATTATAGGGTCCATGGTGCATTGTGAATACATAGGCCATGGCACAATGTGATGACAGGGGTCATGTAGCATTGTGATGACAGGGTCATGGAGCTTTGTGATTACAGGGGTTATGGGGCACTGTGATGACAGGGGTCATGGAGCATTGTGATGAAAATTGTCCAGGAGCATTGTGAAGACAGCGGTCACAGAGAATTGGGATGAAAGGTGTCATGCAGCATTGTGATGACAACGGTCATTGATCATTTTGATGACAGGGTCATGGAACATTCTGATAGCAAGTTTCATAATGCATTTTGATGACAGGGGTCATGGAGCATTGTGTGGACACGGGCATGGAGCCTTGTAGTGATAGGATATCTGGAGCATTGCGATGAAAAGGGGATGGAGCATTTTGATGACAGGGTCCAAGGAGCATTGTGCTGACAATGGCATGGAGCTTTGTGATGAAAAGAGTACAGGAGCACTGTGAGGAAAGGAATCATGGATCATTGTGATGACAGGGGTAATGGAGCTTTGTGATGACAAGGGTCATGGAGCATTGTAATGAAATGTTCATTGTGCACTGTGATGACAAGGGGGATGGAGTATTGTGATGAAACTGGTCCTGGAGCATTGTGATAACAAAAGCCATGGAGCATTGTGATGAGAGGCATCATGGAGCATTGTGAAGATAGGGGCCATGGGGAAATGTAATGACAACAGAAAAATGTGATGAAAATGGTCAGCGAGCATAGTGAATAAAGTGGTCATTGAGAATTGTGATGAAAAGCGACATAGAGCATTGTGATGACAAAGATCATGGAGAACTGTGATGAACAGGGTCATGTAGCATTGTGATGACACGGTCCTGGAACATTGTGATGACAAGAATTCTGGCGCATTGTGAGGAAAAAGGCATGGAGCATTGTGATTATATGGGATATGGAGCATTGTGATGACATGGGCAGGGAACACTGTGATGACAGGTGTTATGGAGCTATGTGATGACAAGTGTCATGGAGCATTGTGATGAGAGGGGCCTTGGAGAATTGTGATGACAGGCGTCATGGGGCATTGAGATGGCAGTGGTCATGGAGCATTATGATGAAAGGTGTTATGGAGCACTGGGATTACAGGGGTCATGGGGCATTATGATGAGTGAGGTCATGGAGCATTGATATGAAACGGGTCATGGAGCACTGTGATTACAGGGGCCATGGAGCATTGTGATGACAAAGGCCATGGAGCATTGTGATGACAGGTGTCATGGAGCATTGAGATGAAACAGGTCATGGACCATTACGTTGACAGGGGCAAGGAGAATTGTGATGAGAGTGGCCATGGGAAATTTGGCTGAAAGGCGTACTGGAGCATTGTGAGGAAATGTTTCATGGAGCAATGTGATGACAAGGGCCATGGAGCATCGTGATGAGAGGGGTCATCGTGCCTTGTGCTGAAAGCGGTCGTGGAGCATTGCAATGAAAAGCGCGATGGAGCATTGTGATGAAAAGGGCCATGGAGCATTGTGAATACAAGGGACATGGAGCCTTGTGATGACAAGGGTCATGGATCATTGTAAAAACAGGTATCATTGGGCATTGTGATGACAAGGGCATGGAGCACTTTTATGTAAGTTGCCATGGAGAACTGTGATGAAAGGGATCCTGTAGATTTGTACTGACAAGGGCCATGGAGCATTGTGATGAAACAAATCATGGAGGATTTTGATGAAAGTTGTCATGGAGCATTGCGATGAAAAGCAACAAGGAACATAGTGATGACAAGGGCCATCGAGCATTGTGATGACAAATGTCATGGAGCATTGTGATGACAGGTGTCATGGAGCATCGTGATGACAAATGCCATGGAGAATTGTGATGAGAGGTGGCATTGGGCATTGTGATGAAAGGGGTCATGGAGTACAGTGATTACAGGGGCCATGGAGCATTGTGATAATAAGTGACATGGAGTATAGTTATGACAGGCATCATAGAGCATTGTGATGACAAGTGCCATTTAGCATTTTGATGAGAGGTGGCATCAGGCATTGTGTTGACAGGGGTCACGGAGCATTGTGATGAAAAAGGCCATAGAGCATTGTGATGACAGGGGTCATGGAGCATTGCGATGACATGGGCCATGGAGCATTGCGAAGATAAGATTCATGGAGCATTGTGATGACACGGTCATGAAGCATGGTGATGACAACAGACCTTGGGCATTGTGATGACAAGGGCATGGAGCATTGTGATTACAGGAGGCATGGAGCATTGTCATGACATTGGCAGGGATCATTGTTATTACAGGGATCATGGAGCATTGTGATGACAAGTGTCATGCAATATTGTGCTGACACAGATCATGGAGCATTTTGATGAGAGTGGCCTTGGAGCACAGTGATGAGAGACGTCATGGGGCATTATGGTGACAGTGGTCAAGGAGCATTGTGATGAAATTGTTCATGGAGCAACGCGATTATCAGGACAATGGAACATTGTGAATACAAAGGCCATGGAGCATTGAGATAACAGAGTTCATGGAGCATTGTGATGAAAGTGGTCATGGATCACTGTGATGACAAGTGTCCTGGAACCTACTGATGACACGGTTCCTACAGCATTGAGATGACAAGGGCCAAGGCGAATTGTGATGACACGTGTCATGGGGCATTGTGATGACATTGGTCATCTTGCATTGTGATGACAGTGGTCATGTAGAATTTTGATTAAAGGTATCATGGAGCACTGTGATGACAAAAGCCAAGCAACATTTTGATGACAAGCGTCATTGAGCAATGAGATGACACGGGAATGGAGTATTATGATGACAAGTGTTCTGGAGCATTGTGATGACGAGGGCATGGAGCACTGTGATTACAGGGGCCATGGAGCATTGTGATGACAACGGCATGGAGCACTGTGATGAGAGGGGTCATTGAGCATTATGATTACAAAGACCATGAGGCATTGTGATGACACGGGCCTTGGAGCATTGTGATGACAATGGTCATCAAGCATTGTGATGACAGGGGTCATAGAGCATTGTGATGAGAAAGACCATGGAGCATGGTGATGACAGAGGCCATGGAGCATTGTAATGACAAGGCCATGTACCATTGTGATTACAAGCGTCATGGAGCATTGTGATGACAAGGGCAGGGAACCTTGTGGTGACCGGGGTCATGGAGCATTTTGATGACAATTTTCATGGAACGTTGTGATGAGAGGGGTCATGGACCATTGTGTTGAAAGGGAACATGCAGCAGTGTGATTATAGGGTCCATGGTGCATTGTGAATACATAGGCCATGGAAAAATGTGATGACAGGAGTCATGTAGCATTGTGATGACAGGGTCATGGAGCATTGTGATTACAGCGGTTATGGGGCACTGTGATGACAGGGGCCATGGAGCATTGTGATGAAAATTGTCCAGGAGCATTGTGATGACAGCGGTCACAGAGAATGGGGATGAAAGGTATCATGCAGCATTGTGATGACAACGGTCATAGATCATTTTGATGACAGGGGTCATGGAACATTCTGATAACAAGGTCCATAAAGCATTTTGATGACAGGGGTCAAGGAGCATTGTTTTGACATGGGCATGGAGCATTGTAGTGATAGGATATCTGGAGCATTGCGATGAAAAGGGGATGGAGCATTTTGATGACAGGGTCCAAGGAGCATTGTGCTGACAATGGCATGGAGCATTGTGATGAAAAGGGTACTGGAGCACTGTGAGGAAAGGAGTCATGCATCATTGGGATGACAGTGGTCATGGATCATTGTGATGACACGATCAAGGAACATTGCGATGACAAGAATTCTGGAACATTGGGATAAAAGGTCATGGAGCATTGTGATTAAAGGTGACAAGGAGCATTGTGATGATATGGGCAGAGAATGTTGTGATGACAGGGATCATGGAGCATTGTGATGAAAAGTGCCATGGAACATTGTTCTGAGAGGGATCATGGAGCTTTTTGGTAAGAGAGGCCTTGGAGATTTGTGATGGCAGGCGTCATGGGGCATTGTGATGACAGCGGTGGTCTTGGAGCATTGTGATGAAAGGGGTCATGGAGCACTGTGATGACAGGGGCCATGGAGCATTGTGAATACAAAGGCTATGGAGCATTGAGATGACACGTTTCATGGAGCATTGTGAAGAAAATGATCATGGTTCATTGTGATGACAAGTGTCCTGGAACCTTGTGATGACACGGTTCACGGAGCATTGTGAAGAGAAGGACCATGGCGAATTGTGATGACATCTATCATGGGGCATTGTGATGACAGTGGTCATCTAGAATTGTGATGAAAGGTATCATGGAGCACTTTGATGACAGGGGCCATGGAACATTGTGATGACAAAGGCCATGGAGCATTGTGATGACAACTGTCATGGGGCATTTTGATGACATTGGCATGGAGCATTATGATGACAAGAGTTCTGGAGCATTTTGATGACAAGGGCATGCAGCATTGTGATGACAGGGCCCATGGAGCATTGTGATGAAAAGGGCAGGGAACATTGTGATGACTGGATTCATGGAGCATTGTGAGGAAAGGGGCCATGGAGCATTGAGATGTCAGGCGTCATGAGGCATGGTGATGACAGTGGTCATGGAGCATTGTGATGAAAGAGATCATGGAGCAATATGATAACAGGGGCCATGGAGCATTGTGATGGCAGGTGTATTGGAGCATTGTAATGAAAGTAGTCATGGATCATTGTGATGACATGTGTCCCGGACCACTGTGATGACATGGTTCAGCGAGTGTTTTGATGACAATGGTCATAGAGAATTGTGATGACAGGTGTCATGGGGCATTGTGATGACATTGATCGTCTAGGAATTGTGATGAAAGGTATCATGGAGCACTGTGATGACTGGGGGCATGAAGCATTCTTATGAAAATTTTCCTGGATTATTGTGATGACTGCAGTCATGGAGAATTGTGATGACAGGGATTATGCATCATTGTGTTTACAAGGGTATGGGCTATTGTGATGACAATGGTCATGGAGCAATGTGATAAAAGTTTTCATGGAACATCGTGATGAAAACTGCTTGGGAGCATTGTGACAATAAGGCCATGGAGCATTGTGATGAAAAGTGTCATGGAACATTGTAATGAAAGGTTTCATTGTGCACTGTGATGACAAGGGGGATGGAGTATTGTGATGAAACTGGTCCTGGAGCATTGTGAGAACAAAAGCCATGGAGCATTGTGATGACAGGCATCATGGAGCATTGTGAAGAAAGGGGCCCTGGGGAATTGTAATGACAATAGAGAAATGTGATGAAAAGGGTCAGCGAGCAGAGTAATTAATGTGGTCATTGAGAATTCTGATGAAAAGTGATATAGAGCATTGTGATGACAAAGGTCATGGAGAACTGTGATGACCAGGGTCATGTAGCATTGTGATGCCACGGTCCTGGAACATTGTGATGACAAGAATTCTGGAGCATTGTGATGACAAGGGCCATGGAGCATTGTGAAGACAAGATTCATGGAGCATTGTGATGACACGGGCATGAAGCATGGTGATGATAACAGACCTGGAGCATTGTGATGACAAGGGCTTGGAGCATTGTGATTACAGGAGACATGGAGCATTGTGATGACATTGGCTGGGATCATTGGGATTACAGGGATCATGGAGCATTGTGATGACAAGTGTCATGAAATATTGTGCTGACACAGATCATGGAGCATTTTGATGAGCGTGGCCTTGGAGCACAGTGATGAGAGGCGTCATGGGGCATTATGGTGACAGTGGTCAAGGAGCATTGTGATGAAAGTGTTCATGGAGCAACGCGATTATCGGGACAATGGAGCATTGTGAATACATAGGCCATGGAACAATGTGATGACAGATGTCATGTAGCATTGTGATGACAGGTTCATGGAGCATTGTGATTACAGGGGTTATGGGGCACTGTGATGACAGGGGGCATGGAGCATTGTGATGAAAATTGTCCTGGAGCATTGTGATGACAGCGGTCACAGAGAATTGGGATGAAAGATATCATGAAGCATTGTGATGACAGCGGTGATGGATCATTTTGATGACAGGGGTAATGGAACATTCTGATAACAAGGTTCATAAAGCATTTTGATGACAGGGGTCATGGAGAATTGTGTTGACAAGGGCATGGAGTATTGTAATGATAGGATATCTGGAGCATTGTGAAGAAAAGGGGATGGAGCAGTTTGACGACAGGGTCTAAGGAGCATTGTGCTGACAATGGCATGGAGCACATTGTGATGAAAAGGGTACTGGAGCACTGTGAGGAAAGGAGTCATGGATCATTGTGATGACAGGGGTCATGGAGATTTGTGATGACAAGGGTCATGGAGCATTGTGATGACACGGTCAAGGAACATTGCGATGACAAGAATTCTGGAGCATTGTGATGAAAGCGCATGTAGCATTGTGATTAAATGTGACAAGGAGCATTGTGATGATATGGGCAGAGAACATTGTTATGACAGGTGTCATGGAGCATTGTGATGAAAAGTGTCATGGAACATTGTGCTGACAGGGATCATGGAGATTTTGGGTAAGAGAGGCCTTGGAGATTTGTGATGGCAGGCGTCATGGGGCATTGTGATGACAGCGGTCTTGGAGCATTGTGATGAAAGGGGTCATGGAGCACTGTGATGACAGGGGCCATGGAGCATTGTGAATACAAAGGCTATGGAGCATTGAGATGACAGGTTTCATGGAGCATTGTGATGAAAGTGATCATGGATCATTGTGATGACAAGTGGCCTGGAACCTTGTGATGACACATTTCATGGAGCATTGTGATGACAAGGACCATGGCGAATTGTGATGACATCTGTCATGGGGCATTGTGATGACAGTGGTCATCTAGAATTGTGATGAAAGGTATCATGGAGCACTGTGATGACAGGGGCATGGAACATTGTGATGACAAAGGCCATGGAGCATTGTGATGACAAGTGTCATGGGGCATTTTGATGACATTGGCATGGAGCATTATGATGACAAGAGTTCTGGAGCATTTTGAGGACAAGGGCATGGAGAATTGTGGTGACAGGACCCATGGAGCATTGTGATGAATAGCGCAGGGAACATTGTGATGACTGGGTTCATGGAGCATTTTGATGAAAGGGGCCATGGAGCATTGAGATGACAGGCGTCATGAGACATGGTGATGACAGTGGTCATGGAGACTTGTGATGAAATATATCATGGAGCATTATGATAACAGGGGCCATAGAGCATTGTGATGACAGGTGTATTGGAGCATTGTGATGACAGGTGTATTAGAGCATTGTGATGAAAGTAGTCATGGATCATTGTGATGACATGTGTCCTGGAACACTGTGATGACACAGTTCATCGAGTATTTTGATGAGAAGGGTCATAGCGAATTGTGATGACAGGTGTCATGGGACATTGTGATGATATTGATCATCTAGGAATTGTGTTGAAAGGTATCATGGAGCACTGTAATGACTGGGGGCGTGAAGCATTGTTATGAAAATTGTCCTGGATTATTATGATGACAGCAGTCATGGAGAATTGTGATGACAGGGATTATGCAGCACCCTTGTGTTGACAAGGGTATGGACTATTGTGATGACAATGGTTATGGAGCAATGTGATGAAAGTTTTCATGGAACATCGTGATGAAAAGTGCCTGGGAGCATTGTGACGATAAAGGCCATGGAGCGTTGTGATGACAAGTGTCATGGAGCATTGTGATGACAGGTGTCATGGAGCAATATGATAACAGGGGCCATGGAGCATTGTGATGACAGGTTTATTGGAGCATTGTGATGACAGGTGTATTGGGGCATTGTGATGAAAGTAGTCATGGATCATTGTGTTGACATGTGTCCTGGAACACTGTGATGACATGATTCATCGAGTATTGTGATGACAAGGGTCATAGCAAATTGTGATGACAGGTGTCATGGGACATTGTGATGACAGTGGTCATCTAGAATTGTGATGAAAGGTACCATGGAGCATTGTGATGACAGGGGTCATGGAGCATTGTGATGACATGGGCCATGGAGCATTGTGAACACAAGATTCATGGAGCATTGTGATGACACGGGCATGAAGCTTGGTGATGACGACAGACATGGAGCATTGTGATGCAAGGGCATGGAGCATTGTGATTACAGGAGACATGGAGCATTGTGATGACATTGGCAGGGATCATTTTGATTACAGGGATCATGGAGCATTGTGATGACAAGTGTCATGCAATATTGTGCTGACACAGATCATGGAGCATTTCGATGAGAGTGGCCTTGGAGCACAGTGATGAGAGACGTCATGGGGCATTATGGTGACAGTGGTCAAGGAGCATTGTGATGAAAGTGTTCATGGAGCAACGCGATTATCGGGACAATGCAGCATTGTGAATAAAAAGGCCATGGAGCGTTGAGATAACAGAGTTCATGGAGCATTGTGATGAAAGTGGTCATGGATCACTGTGATGACAAGTGTCCTGGAACCTAGTGATGACACGGTTCATACAGCATTGAGATGAAAAGGGCCAAGGTGAATTGTGATGACACGTGTCATGGGGCATTGTGATGACATTGGTCATCTTGCATTGTGATGACAGTGGTCATGTAGAATTTTGATTAAAGGTATCATGGACCACTGTGATGAAAAGGGCCAAGGAACATTTCGATGACAAGTGTCATTGAGCAATGGGATGACACGGGAATGGATTATTATGATGACAAGTGTTCTGGAGCATTGTGATGACAAGGGCATGGAGAATTGTGATTACAGGGGCCATGGAGCATTGTGATGACAACGGCAAGGAGCATTGTGATGACAGGGGTGATTGAGCATTGTGATTACAAAACCATGAGGCATTGTGATGACAGGCGCCTTGGAGCATTGTGATGACAATGGTCATCAAGCATTGTGATGACAGGGGTCATAGAGCATTGTGATGAGAAAGACCATGGAGCATGGTGATGAGAGAGTCCGTGGAACTTTGTGATGACAAGGCCATGTACAATTGTGATTCCAAGGGTCATGAAGCATTGTGATGACAAGGGCAGGGAACCTTGTGGTGACCGGGGTCATGGAGCATTTTGATGACAACTTTCATGGAACGTTGTGATGACAGGGGTCATGGAGCATTGTGTTGAAAGGGAACATGGAGCAGTGTGATTACAGGGTCCATGGAGCATTGTGAATACATAGGCCATGGAACAATATGATGACAGGTGTCATGTAGCATTGTGATGACAGGGTCATGCAGCATTGTGATTACAGGGGTTACGGGGCACTGTGATGACAGGGGGCATGGAGCATTGTGATGAAAATTGTCCTGGAGAATTGTGATGACCGCGGTCTCAGAGAATTGGGATGAAAGTTATCATGCAGCATTGTGATGACAATGGTCATGGATCATTTTGATGACAGGGTCTTGGAACATTCTGATAACAAGGTTCATAAAGCATTTTGATGACAGGGGTCATGGAGCATTGTGTTGACACGGCCATGGAGCATTGTAATGATAGGATATCTGGAGCATTGTGACGAAAAGGGGATGGAACATTTTCATGACAGGGTCCAAGGAGCATTGTGCTGACAATGGCATGGAGCATTGTGATGAAAAGGGTACTGGAGCACTGTGAGGAAAGGAGTCATGGATCATTGTGATGACAGGAGTCATGGAGCTTTGTGATGACAAGGGACATGGAACATTATGATGACACGGTCAAGGAACACTACGATGACAAGAATTCTGGAGCATTGTGATGAAAGGGCATGGAGCATTGTGATTAAAAGTGACAAGGAGCATTGTGATGATATGGGCAGAGAACACTGTGATGACAGGGGTCATGGAGCATTGTGATGAAAAGTGTCATGGAACATTGTGCTGACAGGGATCATGGAGCTTTATGGAAAGAGAGGCCTTGGAGATTTGTGTTGGCAGGCGTCATGAGGCATTGTGATGACAGCGGTCTTGGAGCATTGTGAATACAAAGGCTATGGAGCATTGAGATGACAGGTTTCATGGAGCATTGTGATGAAAGTGATCATGGATCATTGTGATGACAAGTGTCCTGGAACCTTGTGATGACACATTTCATGGAGCATTGTGATGACAAGGACCATGGCGAATTGTGATGACATCTGTCATGGGGCATTGTGATGACAGTGTTCATCTAGAATTGTGCTGAAAGGTATCATGGAGCACTGTGATGACAAGGGCATGGAACATTGTGATGACAAAGGCCATGGAGCATTGTGATGACAAGTGTCATGGGGCATTTTGATGACATTGGCATGGAGCATTATGATGACAAGAGTTCTGGAGCATTTTGATGACAAGGGCATGGAGAATTGTGGTGATAGGACCCATGGAGCATTGTGATGAAAAGGGCAGGGAACATTGTGATGAATGGGTTCATGCAGCATTTTGATGAAAGGGGCCATGGAGCATTGAGATGACAGGCGTCATGAGGCATGGTGATGACAGTGGTCATGGAGACTTGTGATGAAATATATCATGGAGCAATATGATAACATGGGCCATAGATTTTTTGATGACAAGTGTATTGGAGCATTGTGATGACATGTGTATTAGAGCATTGTGATGAAAGTAGTCATGGATCATTGTGATGACATGTGTCCTGGAACACTGTGATGACACGGTTCATCGAGTATTTTGATAAGAAGGGTCATAGCGAATTGTGATGACAGGTGTCATGGGGCATTGTGATGACATTGATCATCTAGGAATTGTGATGAAAGGTATCATGGAGCACTCTGATGACTGGGGGCATGAAGCATTGTTATGAAAATTGTCCAGGATTATTGTGATGACAGCAGTCATGGAGAATTGTGATGACAGGGATTATGCAGCATTGTGTTGACAAGGGTATGGACTATTGTGATGACAATGGTCATGGAGCAATGTGATGATGTGATGAAAGGTTTCATGGAACATCGTGATGAAAAGTGCCTGGGAGCATTGTGACGATAAAGGCCATGGAGCATTGTGATGACAAGTGTCATGGAGCATTGTAATGAAAGGTTTCATTGTGCACTGTGATGACAAGGGGGATGGACTATTGTGATGAAACTGGTCCTGGAACATTGTGATAACAAAAGCCATGGAGCATTGTGATGACAGGCATCATGGAGCATTGTGAAGAAAGGGGCCATGGGGAATTGTAATGACAACAGAGAAATGTGATGAAAATGGTCAGCGAGCATAGTGATTAAAGTGGTCATTGAGAATTGTGATGAAAAGCGACCTAGGGCATTGTGATGACAAAGGTCATGGAGAACTGTGATGACCAGGGTCATGTAGCATTGTGATGCCACGGTCCTGGAACATTGTGATGACAAGAATTCTGGAGCATTGTGAGGAAAAATGCATGGAGCATTGTGATTATAGGGGACATGGAGCATTGTGATGATATGGACAGGGAACACTGTGATGACAGGTGTCATGGAGCAATGTGATGAGAATGGCCTTGGAGAATTGTGATGACAGACGTATTGGGGCATTGAGATGGCAGTGGTCATGGAGCATTATGATGAAAGGTGTTATGGAACACTGTAATTACAGGGGCCATGGAGCATTGTGAATAAAAAGGCCATGGAGCATTGAGATGACAGTGGTCATGGAGCATTGTGATGACAAGAGTCCTGGGAACCTGTGATGACATGGTTCATGGAGCATTGTGATGACAATGGTCATGGCGAATTGTGATGACAATGTCATGGGGCATTGTGATGGCAGTGGTCATCTAGAAATGTGATTAAAGTTATTATGGAGCACAGTAATGAGAGGGGCCATGGAGCATTGTGATGACAAGTGTCATGGAGAATGGTGATGAAACGGACATGGAGCATTATAATGACAAGAGTTCTGGAGCCTTGTGATGACAAGGGCATGGAGCATTGTGATTACAGGGGCCATGGAGCAGTGTGATGACAAAGGCTTGGAACACTGTGATGACAAGGGCCATGGAGCATTGTGATTAAAGGGGTCATGGGGCATTGTGATGAGTGAGGTCATGGAGCATTGTGAATACAAGGGACATGGAGCCTTGTGATGACAAGGGTCATGGATCATTGTAAAAACAGGTATCATTGAGCATTGTGATGACAGGGGCATGGAGCATTTTTATGTAAGTTGCCAAGGAGAATTGTGATGAAAGGGATTATGTGGATTTGTAATGACAAGGGCCATGGAGCATTGTGATGAAACAAATCTTGGAGTATTTTGATGAAAGTTGTCATGGAGCATTGCGATGAAAAGCACCAAGGAACGTTGTGATGACAAGGGGCATCGAGCATTGTGATGACAAGTGCCATGGAGCATTGTGACGACAGATGTCATGGAGCATCGTGATGACAAATGCCATGGAGAATTGTGATGAGAGGTGGCATTGGGCATTGTGATGAAAGGGGTCATGGAGTACTGTGATTACAGGGGCCATGGAGCATTGTGATAACAAGTGACATGGAGAATAGTGATGACAGGCGTCATAGATCATTGTGATGACAAGTGCCATTGAGCATTTTGATGACAGGGGTCCTCAGGCATTGTGTTGACAGGGGTCATGGAGCACTGTGATGACAAGTGTCATGGAGCACGGTGATGAAACGGCCATGGAGCATTATAATGACAAGAGTTCTGGAGCCTTGTGATGACAAGGGCATGGAGCATTGTGATTACAGGGGCCATGGAGCAGTGTGATGACAAAGGCTTGGAGCACTGTGATGACAAGGGCCATGGAGCATTGTGATGAGTGAGGTCATGGAGCATTGAGATGAAACGGGTCATGGAGCACTGTGATTACAGGGGCCATGGAGCATTGTGATGACAAAGGCCATGGAGCATTGTGATGACAGGTGTCATGGAGCATTGTGCTGACAATGGCATGGAGCACTGTGATGAAAAGGGTAATGGAGCACTGTGAGGAAAGGAGTCATGGATCATTGTGATGACAGGGGTCATGGAGCTTTGTGATGACAAGGGTCATGGAGCATTGTGATGACACGGACAGGGAACATTGCGATGACAAGAATTCTGGAGCATTGTGATGAAAGGGCATGGAGCATTGTGATTAAAGGTGACAAGGAGCATTGTGATGATATGGGCAGAGAACATTGTGATGAAAGGGGTCATGGAGCACTGTGATGACAGGGGCCATGGAGCATTGTGAATACAAAGGTTATGGAGCACTGAGATGACAGGGTTCATGGAGCATTGTGATGAAAGTGATCATGGATCATTGTGATGACAAGTGTCCTGGAATATTCTGATGACACGTTTCATGGAGCATTGTGATGACAAGGACCATGACGAATTGTGATGACATCTGTCATGGGGTATTGTGATGACAGTGGTCATCTAGAATTGTGATGAAAGGTATCATGGAGCACTGTGATGACAGGGGCAATGGAACATTGTGATGACAAAGGCCATGGAGTATTGTGATGACAAGTGTCATGGAGCATTTTGATGACATTGGCATGGAGCATTATGATGACAAGAGTTCTGGAGCATTTTGATGGCAAGGGAATGGAGCATTGTGATGACAGGGGCCATGGAACATTGTGATGACAAAGGCCATGGAGCATTGTGATGACAAGTGTCATGGAGCATTTTGATGACATTGGCATGGAGCATTATGATGATAAGAGTTCTGGAGCATTTTGATGACAAGGGCATGGAGAATTGTGGTGACAGGACCCATGGAGCATTGTGATGAAAAGGGCAGGGAACATTGTGATGACTGGGTTCATGGAGCATTGTGATGAAAGGGGCCATGGAGCATTGAGATGACAGGCGTCATGAGGCATGGTGATGACAGTGGTCATGGAGACTTGTGATGAAATATATCATGGAGCAATATGATAACAGGGGCCATAGAGCATTGTGATGACAGGTGTATTGGAGCATTTTGATGACAGGTGTATTAGAGCATTGTGATGAAAGTAGTCATGGATCATTGTGATGACATGTGTCCTGGAACACTGTGATGACACGGTTCATCGAGTATTGTGATGACAAGGGTCATAGCGAATTGTGATGACCGGTGTCATGGGGCATTGTGATGACATTGGTCATCTAGGAATTGTGATGAAAGGTATCATGGAGCACTGTGATGACCGGGGGCATGAAGCACTGTTATGAAAATTGTCCTGGATTATTGTGATGACAGCAGACATGGAGAATTGTGATGACAGGGATTATGCAGCATTGTGTTGACAAGGGTATGGACTATTGTGATGACAATGGTTATGGAGCAATGTGATGAAAGGTTTCATGGAACATCGTGATGAAAAGTGCCTGGGAGCATTGTGACCATAAAGGCCATGGAGCGTTGTGATGACAAGTGTCATGGAGCATTGTGATGACAGGTGTCATGGAGCAATATGATAACAGGTGCCATGGAGCATTGTGATGACAGGTTTATTGGAGCATTGTGATGACAGGTGTATTGGAGCATTGTGATGAAAGGAGTCATGGATCATTTTGATGACATGTGTCCTGGAACACTGTGATGACATGGTTCATCGAGTATTATGATGACAAGGGTCATAGCAAATTGTGATGACAGGTGTCATGGGACATTGGGATGACAGTGGTCATCTGGAATTGTGATGAAAGGTATCATGGAGCATTGTGATGACAGGGGTCATGGAGCATTGTGATGACATGGGCCATGGAGCATTGTGAACACAAGATTCATGGAGCATTGTGATGACACGAGCATGAAGCTTGGTGATGACAACAGACCTGGAGCATTGTGATGACAAGGGCATGGAGCATTGTGATTACAGGAGACATGGAGCATTGTGATGACATTGGCAGGGATCATTTTGATTACAGGGATCATGGAGCATTGTGATGACAAGTGTCATGCAATATTGTGCTGACACAGATCATGGAGCATTTCAATGAGAGTGGCCTTGGAGCACAGTGATGAGAGACGTCATGGGGCATTATGGTGACAGTGGGCAAGGAGCATTGTGATGAAAGTGTTCATGGAGCAATGCGATTATCGGGACAATGCAGCATTGTGAATAAAATGGTCATGGAGCGTTGAGATAACAGAGTTCATGGAGAATTGTGATGAAAGTGGTCATGGATCACTGTGATGACAAGTGTCCTGGAACCTAGTGATGACACGGTTCATACAGCATTGAGATGAAAAGGGCCAAGGTGAATTGTGATGACACGTGTCATGGGGCATTGTGATGACATTGGTCATCTTGCATTGTGATGACAGTGGTCATGTAGAATTTTGATTAAAGGTATCATGGACCACTGTGATGAAAAAGGCCAAGGAACATTTCGATGACAAGTGTCATTGAGCAATGGGATGACACGGGAATGGATTATTATGATGACAAGTGTTCTGGAGCATTGTGATGACAAGGGCATGGAGCATTGTGATTACAGGGGCCATGGGGCATTGTGATGACAACGGCATGGAGCATTGTGATGACAAGGGTCATTGAGCATTGTGATTACAAAGACCATGAGGCATTGTGATGACAGGGGCCTTGGAGCATTGTGATGACAATGGTCATCAAGCATTGTGATGACAGGGGTCATAGAGCATTGTGATGAGAAAGTCCATGGAGAATGGTGATGACAGACGCCGTGGAACTTTGTGATAACAAGGCCATGTACCATTGTGATTCCAAGGGTCATGGAGCATTGTGATGACAAGGGCAGGGAACCTTGTCGTGACCGGGGTCATGGAGCATTTTGAAGACACCTTTCATGGAACATTGTGATGACAGGGGTCATTGAGCATTGTGTTGAAAGGGAACATGGAGCAGTGTGATTACAGGGTCCATGGAGCATTGTGAATACATAGGCCATGGAACAATATGATGACAGGTGTCATGTAGCATTGTGATGACAGGGTCATGCAGCATTGTGATTAGAGGGGTTACGGGGCACTGTGATGACAGGGGGCATGGAGCATTGTGATGAAAATTGTCCTGGAGAATTGTGATGACCGCGATCACAGAGAATTGGGATGAAAGGTATCATGCAGCATTGTGATGACAACGGTCATGGATCATTTTGATGACGGGGTCTTGGAACATTCTGATAACAAGTTTCATAAAGCATTTTGATGACAGGGGTCATGGAGCATTGTGTTGACACGGGCATGGAGCATTGTAATGATAGGATATCTGGAGCATTGTGATGAAAAGGGGATGGAACATTTTGATGACAGGGTCCAAGGAGCATTGTGCTGACAATGGCATGGAGCATTGTGATGAAAAGGGTACTGGAGCACTGTGAGGAAAGGCGTCATGGATCATTGTGATGACAGGAGTCATGGAGCTTTGTGATGACAAGTGTCATGGAACATTGTGATGACACGGTCAAGGAACATTGCGATGACAAGAATTCTGGAGCATTGTGATGAAAGGGCATGGAGCATTGTGATTAAAGGTGACAAGGAGCATTGTGATGATATGGGCAGAGAACATTGTGATTACAGGGGTCATGGAGCATTGTGATGAAAAGTGTCATGGAACATTGTGCTGACAGTGATCATGGAGCTTTATGGAAAGAGAGGCCTTGGAGATTTGTGATGGCAGGTGTCATGGGGCATTGTGATAACAGCGGTCTTGGAGCATTGTGATGAAAGGGGTCAGGGAGCATTGTGACTGTGATGACAGGGGCCATGGAGCATTGTGAATACAAAGGCTATGGAGCATTGAGATGAAAGGTTTCATGGAGCATTGTGATGAAAGTGATCATGGATCATTGTGATGACAAGTGTCCTGGAACATTGTGATGACACGTTTCATGGAGCATTGTGATGACAAGGACCATGGCGAATTGTGATGATATCTGTCATGGGGCATTGTGATGACAGTGGTCATCTAGAATTGTGATGAAAGGTATCATGGAGCACTGTGATGACAGGGGCCATGGAACATTGTGATGACAAAGGCCATGGAGGATTGTGATGACAAGTGTCATGGGGCATTTTGATGACATTGGCATGGAGCATTATGATGACAAGTGTTCTGGAGCATTTTGATGACAAGGGCATGGAGCATTGTGATGACAGGGCCCATGGAGCATTGTGATGAAAAGGGCAGGGAACATTGTGATGACTGGGTTCATGGAGAATTGTGATGAAAGGGGCCATGGAGCATTAAGATGACAGGCATCATGAGGCATGGTGATGACAGTGGTCATGGAGCATTGTGATGAAAGAATTCATGTAGCAATATGATAACAGGGGCCATGGAGCATTGTGATGACAGGTTTATTGGAGCATTGTGATGACAGGTGTATTGGAGCATTGTGATGAAAGTAGTCATGGATCATTGTGATGACATGTGTCCTGGAACACTGTGATGACACGGTTCATTGAGTATTGTGATGACAAGGGTCATAGCGAATTGTGATGACAGGTGTCATGGGGCATTGTGATGACATTGATCATCTAGGAATTGTGATGAAAGGTATCATGGAGCACTCTGATGACTGGGGGCATGAAGCATTGTTATGAAAATTGTCCTGGATTATTGTGATGACAGCAGTCATGGAGAATTGTGATGACAGGGATTATGCAGCATTGTGTTGACAAGGGTATGGACTATTGTGATGACAATGGTCATGGAGCAATGTGATGATGTGATGAAAGGTTTCATGGAACATCGTGATGAAAAGTGCCTGGGAGCATTGTGACGATAAAGGCCATGGAGCATTGTGATGACAAGTGTCATGGAGCATTGTAATGAAAGGTTTCATTGTGCACTGTGATGACAAGGGGGATGGACTATTGTGATGAAACTGGTCCTGGAGCATTGTGATAACAAAAGCCATGGAGCATTGTGATGACAGGCATCATGGAGCATTGTGAAGAAAGGGGCCATGGGGAATTGTAATGACAACAGAGAAATGTGATGAAAATGGTCAGCGAGCATAGTGATTAAAGTGGTCATTGAGAATTGTGATGAAAAGCGACCTAGGGCATTGTGATGACAAAGGTCATGGAGAACTGTGATGACCAGGGTCATGTAGCATTGTGATGCCACGGTCCTGGAACATTGTGATGACAAGAATTCTGGAGCATTGTGAGGAAAAAGGCATGGAGCATTGTGATTATAGGGGACATGGAGCCTTGTGATGATATGAACAGGGAACACTGTGATGACAGGTGTCATGGAGCAATGTGATGAGAATGGCCTTGGAGAATTGTGATGACAGACGTATTGGGGCATTGAGATGGCAGTGGTCATGGAGCATTATGATGAAAGGTGTTATGGAACACTGTAATTACAGGGGCCATGGAGCATTGTGAATAAAAAGGCCATGGAGCATTGAGATGACAGTGGTCATGGAGCATTGTGATGAAAGTGGTAATGGATCATTGTGATGACAAGAGTCCTGGGAACCTGTGATGACATGGTTCATGGAGCATTGTGATGACAATGGTCATGGCGAATTGTGATGACAATGTCATGGGGCATTGTGATGGCCGTGGTCATCTAGAAATGTGATTAAAGTTATTATGGAGCACAGTAATGAGAGGGGCCATGGAGCATTGTGATGACAAGTGTCATGGAGAATGGTGATGAAACGGACATGGAGCATTATAATGACAAGAGTTCTGGAGCCTTGTGATGACAAGGGCATGGAGCATTGTGATTACAGGGGCCATGGAGCAGTGTGATGACAAAGGCTTGGAACACTGTGATGACAAGGGCCATGGAGCATTGTGATTAAAGGGGTCATGGGGCATTGTGATGAGTGAGGTCATGGAGCATTGTGAATACAAGGGACATGGAGCCTTGTGATGACAAGGGTCATGGATCATTGTAAAAAGAGGTATCATTGGGCATTGTGATGACAGGGGCATGGAGCATTTTTATGTAAGTTGCCAAGGAGAATTGTGATGAAAGGGATTATGTGGATTTGTAATGACAAGCGCCATGGAGCATTGTGATGAAACAAATCTTGGAGTATTTTGATGAAAGTTGTCATGGAGCATTGCGATGAAAAGCACCAAGGAACATTGTGATGACAAGGGGCATCGAGCATTGTGATGACAAGTGCCATGGAGCATTGTGACGACAGATGTCATGGAGCATCGTGATGACAAATGCCATGGAGAATTGTGATGAGAGGTGGCATTGGGCATTGTGATGAAAGGGGTCATGGAGTACTGTGATTACAGGGGCCATGGAGCATTGTGATAACAAGTGACATGGAGAATAGTGATGACAGGCGTCATAGAGCATTGTGATGACAAGTGCCATTTAGCATTTTGATGACAGGGGTCATCAGGCGTTGTGTTGACAGGGGTCATGGAGCACTGTGATGACATGGGCCATGGAGCGTTGTGAAGATAAGATTCATGGAGCATTGTGATGACACGGGCATGAAGCATGGTGATGACAACAGACCTGAGGCATTGTGATGACAAGTGTCATGGAGAATGGTGATGAAACGGACATGGAGCATTATAATGACAAGAGTTCTGGAGCCTTGTGATGACAAGGGCATGGAGCATTGTGATTACAGGGGCCATGGAGCAGTGTGATGACAAAGGCTTGGAGCACTGTGATGACAAGGGCCATGGAGCATTGTGATGAGTGAGGTCATGGAGCATTGAGATGAAACGGGTCATGGAGCACTGTGATTACAGGGGCCATGGAGCATTGTGATGACAAAGGCCATGGAGCATTGTGATGACAGGTGTCATGGAGCATTGTGCTGACAATGGCATGGAGCATTGTGATGAAAAGGGTATTGGAGCACTGTGAGGAAAGGAGTCATGGATCATTGTGATGACAGGGGTCATGGAGCTTTGTGATGACAAGGGTCATGGAGCATTGTGATGACACGGACAGGGAACATTGCGATGACAAGAATTCTGGAGCATTGTGATGAAAGGGCATGGAGCATTGTGCTTAAAGGTGACAAGGAGCATTGTGATGATATGGGCAGAGAACATTGTGATGACAGGGGTCATGGAGCTTTTTGGTAAGAGAGGGCTTGGAGATTTGTGATGGCAGGCGTCATGGGGCATTGTGATGACAGCGGTGTTGGAGCATTGTGATGAAAGGGGTCATGGAGCACTGTGATGACAGGGGCCATGGAGCATTGTGAATACAAAGGTTATGGAGCATTGAGATGACAGGGTTCATGGAGCATTGTGATGAAAGTGATCATGGATCATTGTGATGACAAGTGTCCTGGAACATTCTGATGACACGTTTCATGGAGCATTGTGATGACAAGGACCATGACGAATTGTGATGACATCTGTCATGGGGTATTGTGATGACAGTGGTCATCTAGAATTGTGATGAAAGGTATCATGGAGCACTGTGATGACAGGGGCCATGGAACATTGTGATGACAAAGGCCATGGAGTATTGTGATGACAAGTGTCATGGAGCATTTTGATGACATTGGCATGGAGCATTATGATGACAAGTGTTCTGGAGCATTTTGATGGCAAGGGCATGGAGCATTGTGATGACAGGGACCATGGAACATTGTGATGACAAAGGCCATGGAGCATTGTGATTACAAGTGTCATGGAGCATTTTGATGACATTGGCATGGAGCATTATGATGACAAGAGTTCTGGAGCATTTTGATGACAAGGGCATGGAGAATTGTGGTGACAGGACCCATGGAGCATTGTGATGAAAAGGGCAGGGAACATTGTGATGACTGGGTTCATGGAGCATTGTGATGAAAGGGGCCATGGAGCATTGAGATGACAGGCGTCATGAGGCATGGTGATGACAGTGGTCATGGAGACTTGTGATGAAATATATCATGGAGCAATATGATAACAGGGGCCATGGAGCATTGTGATGACAGGTGTATTGGAGCATTTTGATGACAGGTGTATTAGAGCATTGTGATGAAAGTAGTCATGGATCATTGTGATGACATGTGTCCTGGAACACTGTGATGACACGGTTCATCGAGTATTGTGATGACAAGGGTCATAGCGAATTGTGATGACCGGTGTCATGGGGCATTGTGATGACATTGATCATCTAAGAATTGTGATGAAAGGTATCATGGAGCACTGTGATGACCGGGGGCATGAAGCACTGTTATGAATATTGTCCTGGATTATTGTGATGACAGCAGTCATGGAGAATTGTGATGACAGTGATTATGCAGCATTGTGTTGACAAGGGTATGGACTATTGTGATGACAATGGTTATGGAGCAATGTGATGAAAGGTTTCATGGAACATCGTGATGAAAAGTGCCTGGGCCACCATCACCCTGATACCAAAACCAGACAAAGACACTCCAAAAAAAGAAAATTACAGACCAATATCACTGATGAATATAGATGCAAAAATCCTCAACAAAATACTAGCAAACAGAATCCAACAACACATTAAAAGGATCATACACCACGATCAAGTGGGATTTATCCCAGGGATGCAAGGATTCTTCAATATACGCAAATCAATCAATGTGATACACCATATTAACAAACTGAAGAATAAAAACCATATGATCATCTCAATAGATGCAGAAAAAGCTTTTGACAAAATTCAACACCCATTTATGATAAAAACTCTCCAGAAAGTGGGCATAGAGGGAACCTACCTCAACATAATAAAGGCCATATATGACAAACCCACAGCAAACATCATTCTCAATGGTGAAAAACTGAAAGCATTTCCTCTAAGATCAGGAACGAGACAAGGTTGCCCACTCTCACCACTATTATTCAACATAGTTCTGGAAGTCCTAGCCACGGCAATCAGAGAAGAAAAAGAAATAAAAGGAATACAAATTGGAAAAGAGGAAGTAAAACTGTCACTGTTTGCGGATGACATGATACTATACATAGAGAATCCTAAAACTGCCACCAGAAAACTGCTAGAGCTAATTAATGAATATGGTAAAGTTGCAGGATACAAAATTAATGCACAGAAATCTCTTGCATTCCTATACACTAATGATGAAAAATCTGAAAGAGAAATTATGGAAACACTCCCATTTACCATTGCAACAAAAAGAATAAAATACCTAGGAATAAACCTACCTAGGGAGACAAAAGACCTGTATGCAGAAAACTATAAGACACTGATGAAAGAAATTAAAGATGATACCAACAGATGGAGAGATATACCATGTTCTTGGATTGGAAGAATCAACATTGTGAAAATGAGTATACTACCCAAAGCAATCTACAGATTCAATGCAATCCCTATCAAATTACCAATGGCATTTTTTACGGAGCTAGAACAAATCATCTTAAAATTTGTATGGAGACACAAAAGACCCCGAATAGCCAAAGCAGTCTTGAGGCAAAAAAATGGAGCTGGAGGAATCAGACTCCCTGACTTCAGACTATACTACAAAGCTACAGTAATCAAGACAATATGGTACTGGCACAAAAACAGAAACATAGATCAATGGAACAAGATAGAAAGCCCAGAGATTAACCCACGCACGTATGGTCAACTAATCTATGACAAAGGAGGCAAAGATATACAATGGAGAAAAGACAGTCTCTTCAATAAGTGGTGTTGGGAAAACTGGACAGCTACATGTAAAAGAATGAAATTAGAATACTCCCTAACACCATACACAAAAATAAACTCAAAATGGATTAGAGACCTAAATATAAGACTGGACACTATAAAACTCTTAGAGGAAAACATAGGAAGAACACTCTTTGACATAAATCACAGCAAGATCTTTTTTGATCCACCTCCTAGAGTAATGGAAATAAAAACAAAAATAAACAAGTGGGACCTAATGAAACTTCAAAGCTTTTGCACAGCAAAGGAAACCATAAACAAGACGAAAAGACAACCCTCAGAATGGGAGAAAATATTTGCAAATGAATCAACGGACAAAGGATTAATCTCCAAAATATATAAACAGCTCATTCAGCTCAATATCAAAGAAACAAACACCGCAATCCAAAAATGGGCAGAAGACCTAAATAGACATTTCTCCAAAGAAGACATACAGACGGCCACGAAGCACATGAAAAGCTGCTCAACATCACTAATTATTAGAGAAATGCAAATCAAAACTACAATGAGGTATCACCTCACTCCTGTTAGAATGGGCATCATCAGAAAATCTACAAAGAACAAATGCTGGAGAGGGTGTGGAGAAAAGGGAACCCTCTTGCACTGTTAGTGGGAATGTAAATTGATACAGCCACTATGGAGAACAATATGGAGGTTCCTTAAAAAACTAAAAATAGAATTACCATATGACCCAGCAATCCCACTACTGGGCATATACCCAGAGAAAACCGTAATTCAAAAAGACACATGCACCCGAATGTTCATTGCAGCACTATTTACAATAGCCAGGTCATGGAAGCAACCTAAATGCCCATCAACAGACGAATGGATAAAGAAGATGTGGTACATATATACAATGGAATATTACTCAGCCATAAAAAGGAACGAAATTGAGTCATTTGTTGAGACGTGGATGGATCTAGAGACTGTCATACAGAGTGAAGTAAGTCAGAAAGAGAAAAACAAATATCATATATTAATGCATGTATGTGGAACCTAGAAAAATGGTACAGATGAGCCAGTTTGCAGGGCAGAAGTTGAGACACAGATGTAGAGAATGGACATATGGACACCAAGGGGGGAAAACTGCGGTGAGGTGGGGATGGTGGTGTGCTGAATTGGGCGATTGGGATTGACATGTATACACTGATATGTATAAAATTGATGCCTAATAAGAACCTGCAGTATAAAAAAACAAACAAAACAACTAATACAAAAAAAAAAAAAAAAAAAAAAGTGCCTGGGAGCATTGTGACCATAAAGGCCATGGAGCGTTGTGATGACAAGTGTCATGGAGCATTGTGATGACAGGTGTCATGGAGCAATATGATAACAGGTGCCATGGAGCATTGTGATGACAGGTTTATTGGAGCATTGTGATGACAGGTGTATTGGAGCATTGTGATGAAAGGAGTCATGGATCATTTTGATGACATGTGTCCTGGAACACTGTGATGACATGGTTCATCGAGTATTGTGATGACAAGGGTCATAGCAAATTGTGATGACAGGTGTCATGGGACATTGGGATGACAGTGGTCATCTGGAATTGTGATGAAAGGTATCATGGAGCATTGTGATGACAGGGGTCATGGAGCATTGTGATGACATGGGCCATGGAGCATTGTGAACACAAGATTCATGGAGCATTGTGATGACACGGGCATGAAGCTTGGTGATGACAACAGACCTGGAGCATTGTGATGACAAGGGCATGGAGCATTGTGATTACAGGAGACATGGAGCATTGTGATGACATTGGCAGGGATCATTTTGATTACAGGGATCATGGAGCATTGTGATGACAAGTGTCATGCAATATTGTGCTGACACAGATCATGGAGCATTTCAATGAGAGTGGCCTTGGAGCACAGTGATGAGAGACGTCATGGGGCATTATGGTGACAGTGGGCAAGGAGCATTGTGATGAAAGTGTTCATGGAGCAACGCGATTATCGGGACAATGCTGCATTGTGAATAAAATGGCCATGGAGCGTTGAGATAACAGAGTTCATGGAGAATTGTGATGAAAGTGGTCATGGATCACTGTGATGACAAGTGTCCTGGAACCTAGTGATGACACGGTTCATACAGCATTGAGATGAAAAGGGCCAAGGTGAATTGTGATGACACGTGTCATGGGGCATTGTGATGACATTGGTCATCTTGCATTGTGATGACAGTGGTCATGTAGAATTTTGATTAAAGGTATCATGGAGCACTGTGATGAAAAAGGCCAAGGAACATTTCGATGACAAGTGTCATTGAGCAATGGGATGACACGGGAATGGAGTATTATGATGACAAGTGTTCTGGAGCATTGTGATGACAAGGGCATGGAGCATTGTGATTACAGGGGCCATGGAGCATTGTGATGACAACGGCATGGAGCATTGTGATGACAAGGGTCATTGAGCATTGTGATTACAAAGACCATGAGGCATTGTGATGACAGGGGCCTTGGAGCACTGTGATGACAATGGTCATCAAGCATTGTGATGACAGGGGTCATAGAGCATTGTGATGAGAAAGTCCATGGAGAATGGTGATGACAGACGCCGTGGAACTTTGTGATGACAAGGCCATGTACCATTGTGATTCCAAGGGTCATGGAGCATTGTGATGACAAGGGCAGGGAACCTTGTGGTGACCGGGGTCATGGAGCATTTTGAAGACAACTTTCATGGAACATTGTGATGACAGGGGTCATTGAGCATTGTGTTGAAAGGGAACATGGAGCAGTGTGATTACAGGGTCCATGGAGCATTGTGAATACATAGGCCATGGAACAATATGATGACAGGTGTCATGTAGCATTGAGATGACAGGGTCATGCAGCATTGTGATTAGAGGGGTTACGGGGCACTGTGATGACAGGGGGCATGGAGCATTGTGATGAAAGAATTCATGGAGCAATATGATAACAGGGGCTATGGAGCATTGTGATGACAGGTTTATTGGAGCATTGTGATGACAGGTGTATTGGAGCATTGTGATGAAAGTAGTCATGGATCATTGTGATGACATGTGTCCTGGAACACTGTGATGACACGGTTCATTGAGTATTGTGATGACAAGGGTCATAGCGAATTGTGATGACAGGTGTCATGGGGCATTGTGATGACATTGATCATCTAGGAATTGTGATGAAAGGTATCATGGAGCACTGTGATGACTGGGGGCATGAAGCATTGTTATGAAAATTGTCCTGGACTATTGTGATGACAGGAGTCATGGAGAATTGTGATGACAGGGATTATGCAGCATTGTGTTGACAAGGGTATGGACTATTGTGATGACAATGGTCATGGAGCAATGTGATGATGTGATGAAAGGTTTCATGGAACATCGTGATGAAAAGTGCCTGGGAGCATTGTGACGATAAAGGCCATGGAGCATTGTGATGACAAGTGTCATGGAGCATTGTAATGAAAGGTTTCATTGTGCACTGTGATGACAAGGGGGATGGACTATTGTGATGAAACTGGTCCTGGAGCATTGTGATAACAAAAGCCATGGAGCATTGTGATGACAGGCATCATGGAGCATTGTGAAGAACGGGGCCATGGGGAATTGTAATGACAACAGAGAAATGTGATGAAAATGGTCAGCGAGCATAGTGATTAAAGTGGTCATTGAGAATTGTGATGAAAAGCGACCTAGGGCATTGTGATGACAAAGGTCATGGAGAACTGTGATGACCAGGGTCATGTAGCATTGTGATGCCACGGTCCTGGAACATTGTGATGACAAGAATTCTGGAGCATTGTGAGGAAAAAGGCATGGAGCATTGTGATTATAGGGGACATGGAGCCTTGTGATGATATGAACAGGGAACACTGTGATGACAGGTGTCATGGAGCAATGTGATGAGAATGGCCTTGGAGAATTGTGATGACAGACGTATTGGGGCATTGAGATGGCAGTGGTCATGGAGCATTATGATGAAAGGTGTTATGGAACACTGTAATTACAGGGGCCATGGAGCATTGTGAATAAAAAGGCCATGGAGCATTGAGATGACAGTGGTCATGGAGCATTGTGATGAAAGTGGTAATGGATCATTGTGATGACAAGAGTCCTGGGAACCTGTGATGACATGGTTCATGGAGCATTGTGATGACAATGGTCATGGCGAATTGTGATGACAATGTCATGGGGCATTGTGATGGGAGTGGTCATCTAGAAATGTGATTAAAGTTATTATGGAGCACAGTAATGAGAGGGGCCATGGAGCATTGTGATGACAAGTGTCATGGAGCGTGGTGATGAAACGGACATGGAGCATTATAATGACAAGAGTTCTGGAGCCTTGTGATGACAAGGGCATGGAGCATTGTGATTACAGGGGCCATGGAGCAGTGTGATGACAAAGGCTTGGAACACTGTGATGACAAGGGCCATGGAGCATTGTGATTAAAGGGGTCATGGGGCATTGTGATGAGTGAGGTCATGGAGCATTGTGAATACAAGGGACATGGAGCCTTGTGATGACAAGGGTCATGGATCATTGTAAAAACAGGTATCATTGGGCATTGTGATGACAGGGGCATGGAGCATTTTTATGTAAGTTGCCAAGGAGAATTGTGATGAAAGGGATTATGTGGATTTGTAATGACAAGCGCCATGGAGCATTGTGATGAAACAAATCTTGGAGTATTTTGATGAAAGTTGTCATGGAGCATTGCGATGAAAAGCACCAAGGAACATTGTGATGACAAGGGGCATCGAGCATTGTGATGACAAGTGCCATGGAGCATTGTGACGACAGATGTCATGGAGCATCGTGATGACAAATGCCATGGAGAATTGTGATGAGAGGTGGCATTGGGCATTGTGATGAAAGGGGTCATGGAGTACTGTGATTACAGGGGCCATGGAGCATTGTGATAACAAGTGACATGGAGAATAGTGATGACAGGCGTCATAGAGCATTGTGATGACAAGTGCCATTTAGCATTTTGATGACAGGGGTCATCAGGCGTTGTGTTGACAGGGGTCATGGAGCACTGTGATGACATGGGCCATGGAGCGTTGTGAAGATAAGATTCATGGAGCATTGTGATGACACGGGCATGAAGCATGGTGATGACAACAGACCTGAGGCATTGTGATGACAAGTGTCATGGAGAATGGTGATGAAACGGACATGGAGCATTATAATGACAAGAGTTCTGGAGCCTTGTGATGACAAGGGCATGGAGCATTGTGATTACAGGGGCCATGGAGCAGTGTGATGACAAAGGCTTGGAGCACTGTGATGACAAGGGCCATGGAGCATTGTGATGAGTGAGGTCATGGAGCATTGAGATGAAACGGGTCATGGAGCACTGTGATTACAGGGGCCATGGAGCATTGTGATGACAAAGGCCATGGAGCATTGTGATGACAGGTGTCATGGAGCATTGTGCTGACAATGGCATGGAGCATTGTGATGAAAAGGGTATTGGAGCACTGTGAGGAAAGGAGTCATGGATCATTGTGATGACAGGGGTCATGGAGCTTTGTGATGACAAGGGTCATGGAGCATTGTGATGACACGGACAGGGAACATTGCGATGACAAGAATTCTGGAGCATTGTGATGAAAGGGCATGGAGCATTGTGATTAAAGGTGACAAGGAGCATTGTGATGATATGGGCAGAGAACATTGTGATGACAGGGGTCATGGAGCTTTTTGGTAAGAGAGGGCTTGGAGATTTGTGATGGCAGGCGTCATGGGGCATTGTGATGACAGCGGTGTTGGAGCATTGTGATGAAAGGGGTCATGGAGCACTGTGATGACAGGGGCCATGGAGCATTGTGAATACAAAGGTTATGGAGCATTGAGATGACAGGGTTCATGGAGCATTGTGATGAAAGTGATCATGGATCATTGTGATGACAAGTGTCCTGGAACATTCTGATGACACGTTTCATGGAGCATTGTGATGACAAGGACCATGACGAATTGTGATGACATCTGTCATGGGGTATTGTGATGACAGTGGTCATCTAGAATTGTGATGAAAGGTATCATGGAGCACTGTGATGACAGGGGCCATGGAACATTGTGATGACAAAGGCCATGGAGTATTGTGATGACAAGTGTCATGGAGCATTTTGATGACATTGGCATGGAGCATTATGATGACAAGTGTTCTGGAGCATTTTGATGGCAAGGGCATGGAGCATTGTGATGACAGGGACCATGGAACATTGTGATGACAAAGGCCATGGAGCATTGTGATTACAAGTGTCATGGAGCATTTTGATGACATTGGCATGGAGCATTATGATGACAAGAGTTCTGGAGCATTTTGATGACAAGGGCATGGAGAATTGTGGTGACAGGACCCATGGAGCATTGTGATGAAAAGGGCAGGGAACATTGTGATGACTGGGTTCATGGAGCATTGTGATGAAAGGGGCCATGGAGCATTGAGATGACAGGCGTCATGAGGCATGGTGATGACAGTGGTCATGGAGACTTGTGATGAAATATATCATGGAGCAATATGATAACAGGGGCCATGGAGCATTGTGATGACAGGTGTATTGGAGCATTTTGATGACAGGTGTATTAGAGCATTGTGATGAAAGTAGTCATGGATCATTGTGATGACATGTGTCCTGGAACACTGTGATGACACGGTTCATCGAGTATTGTGATGACAAGGGTCATAGCGAATTGTGATGACCGGTGTCATGGGGCATTGTGATGACATTGATCATCTAGGAATTGTGATGAAAGGTATCATGGAGCACTGTGATGACCGGGGGCATGAAGCACTGTTATGAATATTGTCCTGGATTATTGTGATGACAGCAGTCATGGAGAATTGTGATGACAGTGATTATGCAGCATTGTGTTGACAAGGGTATGGACTATTGTGATGACAATGGTTATGGAGCAATGTGATGAAAGGTTTCATGGAACATCGTGATGAAAAGTGCCTGGGCCACCATCACCCTGATACCAAAACCAGACAAAGACACTCCAAAAAAAGAAAATTACAGACCAATATCACTGATGAATATAGATGCAAAAATCCTCAACAAAATACTAGCAAACAGAATCCAACAACACATTAAAAGGATCATACACCACGATCAAGTGGGATTTATCCCAGGGATGCAAGGATTCTTCAATATACGCAAATCAATCAATGTGATACACCATATTAACAAACTGAAGAATAAAAACCATATGATCATCTCAATAGATGCAGAAAAAGCTTTTGACAAAATTCAACACCCATTTATGATAAAAACTCTCCAGAAAGTGGGCATAGAGGGAACCTACCTCAACATAATAAAGGCCATATATGACAAACCCACAGCAAACATCATTCTCAATGGTGAAAAACTGAAAGCATTTCCTCTAAGATCAGGAACGAGACAAGGTTGCCCACTCTCACCACTATTATTCAACATAGTTCTGGAAGTCCTAGCCACGGCAATCAGAGAAGAAAAAGAAATAAAAGGAATACAAATTGGAAAAGAGGAAGTAAAACTGTCACTGTTTGCGGATGACATGATACTATACATAGAGAATCCTAAAACTGCCACCAGAAAACTGCTAGAGCTAATTAATGAATATGGTAAAGTTGCAGGATACAAAATTAATGCACAGAAATCTCTTGCATTCCTATACACTAATGATGAAAAATCTGAAAGAGAAATTATGGAAACACTCCCATTTACCATTGCAACAAAAAGAATAAAATACCTAGGAATAAACCTACCTAGGGAGACAAAAGACCTGTATGCAGAAAACTATAAGACACTGATGAAAGAAATTAAAGATGATACCAACAGATGGAGAGATATACCATGTTCTTGGATTGGAAGAATCAACATTGTGAAAATGAGTATACTACCCAAAGCAATCTACAGATTCAATGCAATCCCTATCAAATTACCAATGGCATTTTTTACGGAGCTAGAACAAATCATCTTAAAATTTGTATGGAGACACAAAAGACCCCGAATAGCCAAAGCAGTCTTGAGGCAAAAAAATGGAGCTGGAGGAATCAGACTCCCTGACTTCAGACTATACTACAAAGCTACAGTAATCAAGACAATATGGTACTGGCACAAAAACAGAAACATAGATCAATGGAACAAGATAGAAAGCCCAGAGATTAACCCATGCACCTATGGTCAACTAATCTATGACAAAGGAGGCAAAGATATACAATGGAGAAAAGACAGTCTCTTCAATAAGTGGTGTTGGGAAAACTGGACAGCTACATGTAAAAGAATGAAATTAGAATACTCCCTAACACCATACACAAAAATAAACTCAAAATGGATTAGAGACCTAAATATAAGACTGGACACTATAAAACTCTTAGAGGAAAACATAGGAAGAACACTCTTTGACATAAATCACAGCAAGATCTTTTTTGATCCACCTCCTAGAGTAATGGAAATAAAAACAAAAATAAACAAGTGGGACCTAATGAAACTTCAAAGCTTTTGCACAGCAAAGGAAACCATAAACAAGACGAAAAGACAACCCTCAGAATGGGAGAAAATATTTGCAAATGAATCAACGGACAAAGGATTAATCTCCAAAATATATAAACAGCTCATTCAGCTCAATATCAAAGAAACAAACACCGCAATCCAAAAATGGGCAGAAGACCTAAATAGACATTTCTCCAAAGAAGACATACAGACGGCCACGAAGCACATGAAAAGCTGCTCAACATCACTAATTATTAGAGAAATGCAAATCAAAACTACAATGAGGTATCACCTCACTCCTGTTAGAATGGGCATCATCAGAAAATCTACAAAGAACAAATGCTGGAGAGGGTGTGGAGAAAAGGGAACCCTCTTGCACTGTTGGTGGGAATGTAAATTGATACAGCCACTATGGAGAACAATATGGAGGTTCCTTAAAAAACTAAAAATAGAATTACCATATGACCCAGCAATCCCACTACTGGGCATATACCCAGAGAAAACCGTAATTCAAAAAGACACATGCACCCGAATGTTCATTGCAGCACTATTTACAATAGCCAGGTCATGGAAGCAACCTAAATGCCCATCAACAGACGAATGGATAAAGAAGATGTGGTACATATATACAATGGAATATTACTCAGCCATAAAAAGGAACGAAATTGAGTCATTTGTTGAGACGTGGATGGATCTAGAGACTGTCATACAGAGTGAAGTAAGTCAGAAAGAGAAAAACAAATATCATATATTAATGCATGTATGTGGAACCTAGAAAAATGGTACAGATGAGCCAGTTTGCAGGGCAGAAGTTGAGACACAGATGTAGAGAATGGACATATGGACACCAAGGGGGGAAAACTGCGGTGAGGTGGGGATGGTGGTGTGCTGAATTGGGCGATTGGGATTGACATGTATACACTGATATGTATAAAATTGATGCCTAATAAGAACCTGCAGTATAAAAAAACAAACAAAACAACTAATACAAAAAAAAAAAAAAAAAAAAAAGTGCCTGGGAGCATTGTGACCATAAAGGCCATGGAGCGTTGTGATGACAAGTGTCATGGAGCATTGTGATGACAGGTGTCATGGAGCAATATGATAACAGGTGCCATGGAGCATTGTGATGACAGGTTTATTGGAGCATTGTGATGACAGGTGTATTGGAGCATTGTGATGAAAGGAGTCATGGATCATTTTGATGACATGTGTCCTGGAACACTGTGATGACATGGTTCATCGAGTATTGTGATGACAAGGGTCATAGCAAATTGTGATGACAGGTGTCATGGGACATTGGGATGACAGTGGTCATCTGGAATTGTGATGAAAGGTATCATGGAGCATTGTGATGACAGGGGTCATGGAGCATTGTGATGACATGGGCCATGGAGCATTGTGAACACAAGATTCATGGAGCATTGTGATGACACGGGCATGAAGCTTGGTGATGACAACAGACCTGGAGCATTGTGATGACAAGGGCATGGAGCATTGTGATTACAGGAGACATGGAGCATTGTGATGACATTGGCAGGGATCATTTTGATTACAGGGATCATGGAGCATTGTG